>NC_057810.1:685562455-685580757 GCF_018294505.1 Triticum aestivum
GTCGCCGGCCCGTCCCGTCGTCGCCGCCCCATCCCGTCGCCCCGTCCCATCGCCCCATCGTCGCCGCCCCGTCGTCGCCTCGCCGGTGAGCTCGCCCCAGCCACCATGTTCACAAACACACACACATGTACACACTACACACACACATTATAGAATTTTAGTTATAGAATTTTTTTTCTATTTTTTAGTTATAGAAATGTTAGAAATTATTCTGTTTTGTACTTATAGAAATATTTTTAGAAATGTTAGTTATATAGAAATGTTATAAATTTTTCCTGTTTTTTAGTTATAGAAATATTAGAGATGTTATAATTTTTTCTGTTTTTTAGTTATAGAATACTTATAAAAATGTTAGCAATTTTTCTGTTTTATAGTTATAGAAATATTAGAAATGTTAGTTATATAATCAGAAATGTTAGAAAATTTAGAATTAGTTTTAGTTAGATGAATTAGATTAATGTCAAATTGTTAGAATTTGCATATAGAATGTTAGATTAATGTTACTTTTTGCGGGCATATAGTATTTGTTCTCGACGATATGTCTGGCCCGCATCCTCGCCGTCGACCTGTTCGTGACGATGTCATGCTTCAGAGGACCCATGTCCGGGACTGGGCTCCGCCGGGCTGGCACTGGGAGGTGCTACCTGGAGGGGCGCGCCGCTTGGTGAGGAACCCGGCCTCGGGTCCCATCGTCGACTCTGATCTCCTTTGGTGGCGTTCGCGTGGGCCACATTCGGTGCAGAGGCAGCCGGCCCCGCCGGAGGTGGTGCATCGCCGTGTCAGGGAGGAAGACGAGCACGTCCATCGCTACATGGCTGCTATGGACGACGTCAGGTTCTCCACTACTTGGTAGGTTCTTTGGGCAGATGACCGGAGATATGATCCTGTGATGGTTCCTTCTCTTTGGGTGTCCACCGCCTGCGCCCCAGGAGCCGCGAGTGGCGCCCTAGATTCTTCTGTAGTACTCGATCTTTATTAGGTACCTAGCCAGTGATGTATTCGATATATAATATTTGAGACAATGTATTCAAGATTATATATATTATTCATGCCGATGGTGTATATTCGAGATTATATATTAATGGAGATGATGCATATATATTATGTACTATATGATTCAGTTTTTCCTTATTGATTGCATCCATGCATTGTAATTTGAATACTAAATTGTTCTATATTTCTTCTGTATTAGTTAAGTAAAAGCTATGGCGGACAATACCGGCAGAGACAGAGAAGAGGAATTGTTCGACATCATATGCAGCCCTGGCAGGCTAGATGATCTGAATGAAGCAGATGATGGCTCTCAATATCTGAACAATACCGGAGAGGGTGATGAAAAGATATTCGATCTCGACGACCAAGCTGATGAAGTCATGAACTATGATTCTGATTATGATGACACAAACAATGTTTATGATGACACAAAGAATGCTGATCTTCAAATAACAAAGACTACCGGCGAGGTATATTTATATAAGCAGGCATCTGGTGATCATCACATGTTTTTTTTATTTTAAGATATATGAATGAATCGATCTTCTTCTTTCAACCCTCTGGATCGAGCAAATCTGCTTCTACAGACAGCAGGACAAAGCAAGGCCCGAGCAGATTGTTGAAGGACGGTGTAAAGTACAACATCGAATTCGTCAAACCTAGTGGCGAACCCTTGACGCCTAAGAACATTGCAAACAAGTGGACTCGTCAGTGCGGAGTCTTGTGAAGGACAAACTCCCAATCTCCATTCAAGAATGGAAAGAGCCAAAGACTAAACGTCCATGTGTTACTTGGGTCGACGACAGAGCCAAACAAGACCTTTGGGATTCTCTGATGGAACATTTCACCCTACCAGATTATTTCACTAAAGCAGATGTGGACAAAGTGAAGAGCGCTGCTCTTAAGAAGACTGTATGGGCCAACTACCTTGCTGCAAAAAGGAAGACTCCAGAATTCACGGGAACACTGGAGAAGCAAAGAGAACACTGGGACGATTTCGTGAAATGCAAGGATTCAGAAATATCTAAGGAACGGTCGATAAAAAACAAGGCCAAAGCCGCAAAAAAGACGCAGTTCCATAGGCTAGGTCCAGGTGGCTACGCGGTGGGAATGCCTAAGTGGGATAAGTCTGAGCAAGAGATGGAGGGTGCAGGGGTCACTCCGATTACTAGGAGCTGGCCCCCCAGGTGCAGAACTTGGTTCTATGTGCATGGGGGGGCGTTGGACCCGAAGACAGGCCTGGTTTCGAAGAAGGCAAGTCTAAAAGGAGCCGAACAAAAGATACATGACGCAATAGAAGAAGCTCGAGCGGGGGTGTTCACGCCAAACAGAGAGAATGACGAGCGTATGCGCGCCCTGGGAAATCCTGAACACCCGGGAAGAACACGAGGCATGAGCGTTATTCCCTGGTATGAGGGCTTTTCGGACTGGAACGATGACTACAGGTCCCGTGCAAGAAAGAAGATGGAGGAGGAGAAGAAGAGGAAGCTGGTGGAGGAGCAGAGGAAGCAGGACGCAGAACGCCTTCAAGGCCTAGAAGCAAGGCATGCGGACTTGGCACTCAAATTCCAGCAGCAGCAACATCAGAAGATCGACTCACTTAGCTAGGAAAGGGGGTCTCAGCAGTGGTAGCAGCAAGCAGATGATCGTCCATCATTGGATAGCACCGTCCCATCCATGCCGAGAAGCAGCATTGGTTCTGCCCCGGGCGACACACTGCTGGATACATACCACTCTGTGGATGACATCATAGAGAACACTAACTATGAGCTACACTCCAAAATGAAGAACATATCCATGAAGGTGGCGGACAGCGTTGCTTTCACAATTACCCCTGAAGCAACCTTCCATTGCATCCCGATTCCAGAGGGCTATGCTCGTGTCATGGTTGATGAAGTGGTGGAGCCATATTCGATGCTAGTACTTGACATTGCTGGAGGTGAAGGCGAGCGCACACTGGGAGAGGCCGTACATCGTATCATCCTATGGAGAAAGGATTGCATCATCTTTCCAAGTCCACCGACACCGTGTCGTCTGATGACTCCTCCTTGAAGTCCGCCACCGAGTTAGCAGACTCCCGCTCCTCCAAGTCCACAAACGCGTGAGCCGACTCCTCCTCGAAGTCCGCCACCTCCTCCAAGTCCCCGAACGCTTGAGCAGACTCCTCCTCCTTCATATCGGGCACAGCGTCAGGCCACTCCTCCTGCTTCAAGTCCGGCACAGCGTTAGCCACGTCAGCCGTCTCCGCCATCTCAGCAATCGCAGAAGAGACACGCCGCAGCTATGGTGCATAGCGGTACGAGTCGAGGTAGTACAGGAAGTACAGGCGGAGACAAGCAATATAAATATGGTCCAAGCCTCGCTCCTCTTCCTCAGAGGCCTTATGACATGACCGAGGAGCAAAACGCAGCCATAGTGCAGGCCCAAGTGGACGCCCATTTTGGACCGAAACCGGCACCGCCGCCAAAGGAGAAAGTGCCTGAGAAAACAATTGACCACTTCATTCGTATGGCTAGAGCACCAGCTCCCAAGCCTATTGACTCAGACTATGAGCGTTGAATCAGGAAGCTACATCGAGCACGGCTACAGAAGGAAGCGAGCTCGAGCTTGAGCCAACAAGCAGCTGGCAAAAAATGCGGGAAAACCGTTCCCCAGCTGGGAGAACAGGCGGCGCAAGCGATCCCCCCGCTTGTTGTGCCAACAGCTCATGAGAGGAGTACGCGCGCCAAATATTATTGTGGGCAAACCGTTAGCGTTCCCCAGCAGGGCAATGTGGTAATAACGGAGGAGCATATAATGCAGGCTGAAATGCTCAAGATCTCTGTTGGACAACTCCTTGAAATCGAGCCCATGTCTCCGCTTAGAGAATCGGAAATAAAATGGAAATATGTTCGGGGCCAACCTTTGGTCCATCCAGACAAGGTCAAGGACCTCCCAATGAGAATGTATGAATTGCATCAATGGTACATGAACATTACCAAGATTTCCAATCGATATTCCCTCATGGTGAATGTCAAGCATGAGCATTATTACCATGAGAAAGCTCTGGCCGTTGAGTATCCAGAACTATTTCAGTTATACAATCAAGACGCACTCTACAAGTCTATCGTCAGTTGCTATTGTTTGTATGCGATTTCTTTCTGTAATTTAAGTCTCAAGCTAGTTATGTAGTGATAATTTTGATCAATCATTACATGTAATTATCCTCACTATATTCTTTTATGTGGTATTATATGCAGGATGAAGATGTATGAAATGAAAAAATCTGGACACTATGGCATTGGGTTCATTGACCCAAATACCATTAATGAGGACATATGGAAGCTTCCATTTTATCAAGCAGGTGTAGAGGAAAGCATGCTAGAGTTCTTGAAGTGCCTCAATGTTGGAAATATGCCCTAGAGGCAATAATAAAAGGATTATTCTTATATTTCCTTGTTCATGATAATTGTCTTTTATTCATGCTATAATTGTATTATCCGAAAATCGTAATACACGTGTGAATACATAGACCATAATATGTCCCTAGTGAGCCTCTAGTTGACTAGCCTGTTGATCAACAGATAGTCATGGTTTCCTGACTATGGACATTGGATGTCATTGATAACGGGATCACATCATTAGGAGAATGATGTGATGGACAAGACCCAATCCTAAGCATAGCACAAGATCGTGTAGTTCGTTTGCTAGAGCTTTTCCAATGTCAAGTATCTTTTCCTTAGACCATGAGATCGTGTAACTCCCGGATACCGTAGGAGTGCTTTGGGTGTACCAAATGTCACAACGTAACTGGGTGACTATAATGGTATCCTACGGGTATCTCCAAAAGTGTCTGTTGGGTTGACACGGATCGAGACTGGGATTTGCCACTCCGTATGATGGAGAGGTATCTCTGGGCCCACTCGGTAATGCATTATCATAATGAGCTCAAAGTGACCAAGTGTCTGGTCACGGGATCATGCATTACGGTATGAGTAAAGTGACTTGCTGGTAACGAGATTGAACGAGGTATTGGGATACCGACGATCGAATCTCGGGCAAGTAACATACCGATTGACAAAGGGAATTGTATACGGGGTTGCTTGAATCCTCGACATCATGGTTCATCCGATGAGATCATCGAGGAGCATGTGGGAGCCAACATAGGTATCCAGATCCCGCTGTTGGTTATTGACCGGAGAGTCGTCTTGGTCATGTCTACGTGTCTCCCGAAACCGTAGGGTCTACACACTTAAGGTTCGGTGACGCTAGGGTTGTAGAGATATGAGTATGCAGTACACCGAAAGTTGTTCGGAGTCCCGGATGAGACCCCGGACGTCACGAGGAGTTCCGGAATGGTCCGTCGGTAAAGAATTATATATGGGAAGTCGAGTTTCGGCCATCGGCAATGTTTCGGGGGTCACCGGTATTGTACCGGGACCACCAGAAGGGTCCCGGGGGTCCACCGGGTGGGGCCACCCATCCCGGAGGGCCCCATGGGCTGAAGTGGGAGGGGAACCAGCCCCTGGTGGGCTGGTGCGCCCCCCTTGGGGCCCCCCTGCGCTTAGGGTTGGGAACCCTAGGGGAGGGGGCGCCTCCACTTGCCTTGGGGGGCAAGGCACCCCCCTTGGCCGCCGCCCCTTAGGAGATCCCCTCTCCTAGGGCCGGCGCCCCCTTGGGACCCTATATATAGAGAGGGGGAGGGAGGGCAGCAGCAGCCTTGCACTTGGCGCCTCCCTTCCCCCTTGCTACACCTCTCCCTCCCGCAGGCGCTTGGCGAAGCCCTGCCGGGATCCCTGCTGCATCCACCACCACGCCGTCGTGCTGCTGGATCTTCATCAACCTCTCCTTCCCCCTTGCTGGATCAAGAAGGAGGATACATCACGCTGACCGTACGTGTGTTAAACGCGGGGGTGCCGTCCATTCGGCGCTAGGATCTCCAGTGATTTGGATCACGACGAGTACGACTCCCTCAACCCCGTTCTCTTGAACGCTTCCGCTCGATCTACAAGGGTATGTAGATGCACTCCTCTCTCCCGTTGCTAGATGAACTCATAGATTGATCTTGGTGAAACCGTAGGAAATTTTTTGTTTTCTGCAACGTTCCCCAACAGTGGCATCATGAGCTAGGTCTATGCGTAGTTCTCTTTGCGCGAGTAGAACACAAATTTGTTGTGGGCGTAGATGTTGTCAACTTTCTTGCCACTACTAGTCTTATTTTTCTTCAGTGGTATTGTGGGATGAAGCGGCCCGGACCGACCTTACACGTACGCTTACGTGAGACAGGTTCCACCGACTGACATGCACTAGATGCATAAGGTTGCAGCGGGTGTCTGTCTCTCCCACTTTAGTTGGAGCGGATTCGATGAAAAGGGTCCTTATGAAGGGTAAATAGAAGTTGATAAATCACGTTGTGGCTTTTTCGTAGGTAAGAAAACGTTCTTGCTAGAACCCTATTACAACCACGTAAAAGATGCAACAACAATTAGAGGACGTCTAACTTGGTTTTGCAGCAATTGCTTTGTGATGTGATATGGCCAAAAGTTGGGATGAATGATGAATGATATATTGTGATGTATGAGATTATGTTCTTGTAATAGGAATCACGACTTGCATGTCGATGAGTATGACAACCGGCAGGAGCCATAGGAGTTGTCTTAATTATTGTATGACCTGCGTGTCAATGATTTAACGCCATGTAATTACTTTACTTTATTGCTAAACCGTTAGCTATAGTAGTAGAAGTAATAGTTGGCGAGCAACTTCATGGAGGCACAATGATGGAGATCGTGATGATGGAGATCATGGTGTCATGTCGGTGAAGAAGATGATCATGGAGCCCCGAAGATGGAGATCAAAGGAGCTATATGATATTGGCCATATCATATCACTATTATTTGATTGCATGTGATGTTTATCATGTTTTTGCATCTTGTTTACTTAGAACGACGGTAGTAAATAAGATGATCCCTCATAATAATTTCAAGAAAGTGTTCCCCCTAACAGTGCGCCGTTGCGACAGTTCGTTGTTTCGAAGCACCACGTGATGATCGGGTGTGATAGATTCTAACGTTCACATACAACGGATGTAAGACAGATTTACACATGAAAAACACTTAGGTTAACTTGACGAGCCTAGCATGTACAGACATGGCCTCGGAACACAAGAGACCGAAAGGTCGAACATGAGTCGTATGAAAGATACGATCAACATGGAGATGTTCACCGATGATGACTAGTCCGTCTCGCGTGATGATTGGACACGGCCTAGTTGATTCGGATCATGTAACACTTAAATGACTAGAGGGATGTCTAATCTGAGTGGGAGTTCATTAAATAATTTGATTAGATGAACTTAATTATCATGAACTTAGTCTAAAATCTTTGCAAAAATGTCTTGTAGATCAAATGGCCAACGCTCATGTCAACATGAACTTCAACGCGTTATTAGAGAAAACCAAGCTGAAAGATGATGGCAGCAACTATACGGACTGGGTCCGGAACCTGAGGATCATCCTCATAGCTGCCAAGAAAGCATATGTCCTAGAAGGACCGCTAGGTGAAGCACCCATCCCAGAGAACCAAGACGTTATGAATGCTTGGCAGTCACGTGCTGATGATTACTCCCTCGTTCAGTGCGGCATGCTTTACAGCTTAGAACCGGGGCTCCAAAAGCGTTTTGAGCAACACGGAGCATATGATATGTTCGAGGATCTAAAAATGGTTTTCCAAGCTCACGCCCGGGTCGAGAGATATGAAGTCTCCGGCAAGTTCTATAGTTGTAAGATGGAGGAAAACAGTTCTGTCAGTGAGCATATACTCAAAATGTCTAGGTTGCACTACCGCCTGTCCCAGCTGGACATTAACCTCCCGGACGAGGCGGTCATTGACAGAATCCTTCAGTCACTCCCACCGAGCTACAAGAGCTTTGTGATGAACTACAATATGCAGGGGATGGTGAAAACTATTCCTGAAATATTTTCAATGCTAAAGTCAGCAGAGGTAGAAATCAAAAAGGAACATCAAGTGTTGATGGTCAATAAAACCACCAAGTTCAAGAAAGGCAAGGGTAAGAAGAACTTCAAGAAGGACGGCAAGGATGTTGCCGCGCCCGGTAAGCCAGTTGCCGGGAAGAAGCCAAAGAATGGACCCAAGCCTGAGACTGAGTGCTTTTATTGCAAAGGGAAGGGTCACTGGAAGCGGAACTACCCCAAATACTTAGCGGACAAGAAGGCCGGCAACACTAAAGGTATATGTGATATACATGTAATTGCTGTGTACCTTACGAGTGCTCGTAGTAGCTCCTGGGTATTTGATACCGGTGCCGTTGCTCATATTTGTAACTCAAAGTAGGAGCTGCGGAATAAGCGGAGACTGGCGAAGGACGAGGTGACGATGTGCGTCGAGAATGGTTCCTAGGTTGATGTGATTGCCGTCGGCACGCTACCTCTACATTTACCCACGGGATTAGTTTTAAACCTCAATAATTGTTATTTAGTGCCAGCTTTGAGCATGAACATTGTATCTAGATCTCATTTAATGCGAGATGGCTACTCATTTAAAATCGAGAATAATGGTTGTTCTATTTATATGAGAGATATGTTTTATGGTCATGCCCCGCTAGTCAATGGTTTATTCTTAGTGAATCTCGAACGTAATGATACACATATTCATAATGTGAATACCAAAAGATGTAAGGTTGATAACGATAGTCCCACGTACTTGTGGCACTGCCGCCTTGGTCACATTGGTGTCAAGCGTATGAAGAAGCTCCATGCTGATGGGCTTTTAGAGTCTCTCGATTATGAATCATTTGACACATGCGAACCATGCCTCATGGGCAAAATGACCAAGACTCCTTTCTCCGGAACAATGGAGCGAGCAACCAACTTATTGGAAATCATACATACTGATGTGTGCAGTCCAATGAGCGTCGAGGCTCGTGGAGGATATCATTATGTTCTCACTCTCACTGATGACTTAAGTAGATATGGGTATGTCTACTTGATGAAACACAAGTGTGAGACCTTTGAAAAGTTCAAGGAATTTTAGAATGAGGTAGAGAATCAACGTGACCGAAAGATAAAGTTCTTACGATCAGATTGTGGAGGAGAATAATTAAGTCACGAATTTGGTACGCACTTAGGAAATGTGGAATCGTTTCACAACTCATGCCCCCTGGAACACCTCATCGTAACAGTGTGTCCGAACGTCGTAATCGCACTCTATTGGATATGGTGCGATCTATGATGTCTCTTACCGATTTACCGCTATCATTTTGGGGATACGCTCTAGAGACAGCTACATTCACTTTAAATAGGGCTCCTTCTAAATCCGTTGAGACGACACCATATGAATTATGGTTCGGGAAGAAACCTAAGCTATCGTTTCTAAAAGTTTGGGGATGCGATACTTATGTCAAGAAACTTCAACCTGAAAAGCTCGAACCCAAGTCAAAAAAATGCATCTTCATAGGATACCCTAAGGAAACCATTGGGTATACCTTCGACCTTAGATCCTAAGGCAAGATCTTTGTTGCCAAGAACGGATCCTTTCTGGAAAAAGAGTTTCTCTCAAAAGGAGTAAGTGGGAGGAAAGTAGAACTCGATGAAGTACTACCTCTTGAACCGGAAAGTAGTGCAGCTCAGGAAAATGTTCCTGTGGTGCCTACACCGACTGGAGAGGAAATTAATGATGATGATCAAGGTACTTCGGATCAAGTTGCTATTGAACTTCGTAGGTCCACAAGGACACGTTCCACGCCGGAGTGGTATGGCAACCCTGTCCTGGAAATCATGTTGTTAGACAACAGTGAACCTTCAAACTATGAAGAAGCGATGGCGGGCCCAGATTCCAACAAATGTCTTGAAGCCATGCAATCCGAGATAGAATCCAGGTATGAAAACAAAGTATGGACTTTGACAGACTTGCCCGATGATCGGCGAGCGATAGAAAACAAATGGATCTTTAAGAAGAAGACTGACGCGGATGGTAATGTTACCATCTATAAAGCTCGACTTGTCGCTAAGGGTTATCGGCAAGTTCAAGGGGTTCACTACGATGAGACTTTCTCTCCCGTAGCAAAGCTGAAGTCCGTCCGAATCATGTTAGCAATTGCCGCATGCTATGATTATGAGATATGGCAGATGGACGTCAAAACGGCATTCCTTAATGGCTATCTTAAGGAAGAACTATATATGATGCAGCCGGAAGGTTTTGTCGACCCTAAGAATGCAAGCAAGGTATGCAAGCTCCAGCGATCCATTTATGGACTGGTGCAAGCATCTCGGAGTTGGAACATTCGCTTTGATGGGATGATCAAAGCGTTTGGGTTTATGCAGACTTATGGAGAAGCCTGCGTTTACAAGAAAGTGAGTGGGAGCTCTGTAGCATTTCTCATATTATATGTAGATGACATACTTCTGATGGGAAATGATATAGAACTTTTGGACAGCATTAAGGCCTACTTGAATAAGTGTTTTTCAATGAAGGACCTTGGAGAAGCTGCTTACATATTAGGCATCAAGATCTATAGGGATAGATCAAGACACCTCATAGGTCTTTCACAAAGCACATACCTTGATAAGATATTGAAGAAGTTCAATATGGATCAGTCCAAGAAAGGGTTCTTGCCTGTATTGCAAGGTGTGAGATTGAGCTCGGCTCAATGCCCGACCACGGTAGAAGATAAAGAAGAGATGAGTGTCATCCCCTATGCCTCAGCCATAGGATCTATTATGTATGCCATGCTGTCTACCAGACCTAATGTAAACCTTGCCGTAAGTTTGGTAGGAAGGTACCAAAGTAATCCCGGCAAGGAACACTGGACAGCGGTCAAGAATATCCTGAAGTACCTGAAAAGGTCAAGGGACATGTTTATCGTCTATGGAGGTGACGAAGAGCTCGTCGTAAAGGGTTACATCGACGCTAGCTTCGACACAGATCTGGATGACTCTAAGTCACAAACCGGATACGTGTATATGTTGAATCGTGGAGCAGTAAGCTGGTGCAGTTGCAAGCAGAGCATCGTGGCGGGATCTACATGTGAAGTGGAGTACATGGCAGCCTCGGAGGCAACGCATGAAGCAATATGGATGAAGGAGTTCATCACCAACCTAGGAGTCATACCCAATGCGTCGGGGCCGATCACTCTCTTCTGTGACAACACTGGAGCTATTGCCCTTGCCAAGGAGCCCAGGTTTCACAAGAAGACCAGGCACATCAAGCGTCGTTTCAACTCCATCCGTGAAAATGTTCAAGATGGAGAGATAGATATTTGCAAAGTACATACGGATCTGAATGTCGTAGATCCGTTGACTAAACATCTTCCACGAGCAAAACATGATCAACACCAGAACTCTATGGGTGTTCGATTCATCACAATGTAACTAGATTATTGACTCTAGTGCAAGTGGGAGACTGTTGGAAATATGCCCTAGAGGCAATAATAAAAGGATTATTATTATATTTCCTTGTTCATGATAATTGTCTTTTATTCATGCTATAATTGTATTATCCGGAAATTGTAATACACGTGTGAATACATAGACCATAATATGTCCCTAGTGAGCCTCTAGTTGACTAGCCCGTTGATCAACAAATAGTCATGGTTTCTTGACTATGGACATTGGATGTCATTGATAACGGGATCACATCATTAGCAGAATGATGTGATGGACAAGACCCAATCCTAAGCATAGCACAAGATCGTGTAGTTCGTTTGCTAGAGCTTTTCCAATGTCAAGTATCTTTTCCTTAGACCATGAGATCGTGTAACTCCCGGATACCGTAAGAGTGCTTTGGGTGTACCAAACGTCACAACGTAACTGGGTGACTATAAAGGTATACTACGGGTATCTCTGAAAGTGTCTTTTGGGTTGACACGGATCAAGACTGGGATTTGTCACTCCGTATGACGGAGAGGTATCTCTGGGCCCACTCGGTAATGCATCATCATAATGAGCTCAAAGTGACCAAGTGTCTGGTCACGGGATCATGCATTACGGTACAAGTAAAGTGACTTGCCGGTAACGAGATTGAACGAGGTATTGGGATACCGACGATCGAATCTCGGGCAAGTAACATACCGATTGACAAAGGGAACTGTATACGGGGTTGCTTGAATCCTTGACATCGTGGTTCATCCGATGAGATCATCGAGGAGCATGTGGGAGCCAACATGGGTATCCAGATCCCGCTGTTGGTTATTGACCGGAGAGCCGTCTCGGTCATGTCTACGTGTCTCCCGAACCCGTAGGGTCTACACACTTAAGGTTCGGTGATGCTAGGGTTGTATAGATAGTAGTATGCGGTAAACGAAAAGTTGTTAGGAGTCCCGGATGAGATCCCGGATGTCACGAGGAGTTCTGGAATGGTCCGGAGGTAAAGAATTATATATGGTAAGTCGAGTTTCGGCCATCGGGAAAGTTTCGAGGGTCACCGGTATTGTATCGGGACCACTGGAAGGGTCCCGGGGGTCCACCGGGTGGGGCCACCCATCCCGGAGGGCCCCATGGGCTGAAGTGGGAGGGGAACCAGCCCCTGGCGGGCTGGTGCGCCCCCCTTTGGGCCCCCCCTGCGCCTAGGGTTGGGAACCCTAGGGGAGGGGGCACCTCCACTTGCCTTGGGGGGCAAGGCACCCCCCTTGGCCGCCACCCCCCTAGGAGATCCCATCTCCTAGGGCCGGCGCCCCCCTGGGGACCCTATATATGGAGAGGGGAAGGGAGGGCAGCCGCACCCTTGGACTTGGCGCCTCCCTTCCCCCTTGCTACACCTCTCCCTCCCGCAGACGCTTGGCGAAGCCCTGCCGGGATCCCTACTGCATCCACCACCATGCCGACATGCTGCTAGATCTTCATCAACCTCTCCTTCCCCCTTGCTGGATTAAGGAGGAGAAGTCACGCTGACCGTACGTGTGTTGAACGCGAAGGTGCCGTCCGTTCGGCGCTAGGATCTCCGGTGATTTGGATCACGATGAGTACGACTCCCTCAACCCCGTTCTCTTGAACGCTTCTGCTCGATCTACAAGGGTATGTAGATGCACTCCTCTCTCTCGTTGCTAGATGAACTCATAGATTGATCTTTGAGAAACCGTAGGAAATTTTTTGTTTTCTGCAACGTTCCCCAACACTCAATACCAATGAAGATATACTACCTCCTTACAACTTCCCGTGAGTCACACTGTCTTGTACTACAAATTCTGTTTTTGCTTACTAGCTAGCTAGATGTTAATAATTAAGTGTATACGGTTTACGGTAGTTGATTAATTTTATGCACATACCCGCTTAAATAAGACATGCAAACGTGTGCGCATGCAGTTGGCACTGGGTCTTGTTAGACATTAAATTTGAGGAAGGAAAAGTTGAATTACTGGACTCACTAACTAAAGAAGATACAGACTTCACCATCGTGAGGGGGATAGTCAACAGGTAATTTCAATCATTATTAACTATATCTCGACCTATTATTAGTTGTCATTTCCTGACATGAACAATTTAATAACCCCTTTATCAATTTTCTTTGCCGGTGGGCAGGGCATGGGCAAAGTTCATCAAGGTGACTCCAGGCAACTGGGCAAAAAAGTTGTTTTGGCATCGACCAAAGGTAAGTAATTAAGTAGTACTAGCTAGCTACCATCTCTTTAATTCTTGTTTCAATATCATTAATTAATTATCATGCTTGATTAATCATTATATGATTCAATTCCATTCTCGTAAAGGCCCTGAAGTAGGCACCGGGGATAATCTGTGTGCATTCTACGTTTGCGAGAACATTCGCATGATGGCGTCCGAAAGGAGCAGATCTGATAGACAGGACTGGGTACGTTTGTCAAAACACTATTCACACTATTATCAATATCTACTCACACAATTAACACACATGCATATTGATCTCCTTCTTAACAGTTCAGAGAGGTGCGGGATAAGCTCCTACCATCGGACCGCATACTAGCACTTCAAGAGAAAATAGCCGGATTTTTGCTCGACCAGGTCATAGATCCCAAAGGAGAATACTATTACCCGCTACCGCCCCCATGAACCACTTGTCATCGTGCTCCGGAGGCACAAGGCAACATATGTAGGAGAAATTGTATATGTATATACATGTGTATGTGTGAATAATTAATGGTGTTGGTTGTGAGACATTCGACGATATATATATACATGTGTGGTTCTACGTACGAGAAAATCTATTTATATATATGCGTAACGTGTACAATTTGTAGTATCATGAAATACCAGCAAACAAAAAAAATTGAATGGAAAATAAAGCCAAAGCCCCCCCCCAACATTTAGTACCGGTTGGTGTTACCAACCGGTACTAATGTCCTATGCGCACACGGATCTGGCTCGTGCCACGTGGTGTCACTTTAGCGCCGGTTCGTGACGAACCGGTACTAAAGGGGGGGGGGGCTTTAGTCCCCACTCCTTAGTGCCGGTTGGCAAACCGGCACTAAAGGCCGTTACAAACCGGCACTAAAGGCCAGTTCTGCACTAGTGTAGGTCTCCACCACAGGAGCGCCCCCCTTTTATACCCCCACGACGCAAAATGGCAGGAATGCCCTGGTGGGGGCATGGTATTTACATTCTATTACCATTGGAATTTTATCTGACAGCCCAGGACGATCGGGTAAATATCAGACGGCCCACGGCGATCTAGCCCTGAGATTCGACGACCTGTATCGCGACAAGATTTTGATCCGATGGTCCACAATCCAAACACACGGGGAGGCTTTTTTTTGCTTTGGACTCTAACGATGGGACTAGGTAGGAAGTGCGGCTTGCATAGCTGCCGGGTATAGTCGTGTTCAATCCGTTTATACAACTACTGGAGCATTTCAAGTATAAATATTCGAACACAAAAAAGTTCATATAGAGATGGTACTCCTACAAGGAAGAGCTGTCATGACATGCAGGTAATAGACATTGAAAAAACCGATCAGGAGCAAGAGCCTATGCACCAGCTCAGAACACATAAAAATGGCGATAGATGATCACCATAATGGACATGGGAGTGATAGGACAGAGAGGCGTCATCAACATTTCAGGCAGACAGGGGGCAAAACTCTTCCAACACGGTCATGTATGCTCGCCTTTGAGCAACGTCATACCCATCTATGCATCCTGGATATTGGGGATGATAAAGCAATTAGATGTGACATTCAAAAGCATATCCACAGGTGATATTGAAGTTTGGGTAGGATGTGCGGCCTGCCGCACCCGAACTTCATTCTGTCGTATCCTACCCGGTAAATAAAATAATATGTTACACATGATTAAGGACACAAATTTGGAACTGGATGGAGGGTAACACAACCAAATTAACTATTTTTTTTCAAAAGTGAGGTGAATTCTGAAAAGTTAGTTCATTTAGTTGAACTAAGTAGGGTCCGAGGGTACCCCAGCGGTTCCAAATGTGCATCCCTACCCATAATGCAAAGGTCCAAAGCATGAAGATTCATTACACGCCATTGATACATTTTATATACATGTGTACCAATAGCATGATACCAAAAGTATTGAGGTTCAGTACAACAGTAAAATGACACCCATAGTGTTGGTTTAGGATATTTTATTTACAATGTTTTTGCAGAACATAGCAGTAAACTATATAGTAGACTATAAGATAGATATCTATTTAGAGATGCCTGCCATCCGATTTACTTGCGTGTTGTGATATTTGTTTCTAGATTATAGCTTGTCGTATGAGCCAATTATGGTAGACCTAGAAAGCATAGAGCATAAATAAATTAGATGACGAAAGAGTCCTCATCAGCACAACACAGAAACTAATCCATATAATTAAATAACCAGAGTCCAATACATTTTAAAGTTTGTTCAAGTAGAGTCCAATGATGTGAAACCTATATTTTTTCAGCCAAAAGATAGCTCAACTAAGTTTGTAGCTTTCAATAACCAATGGCTACACCCAATCATTATCAACATCATGTGACATTTGTTTATCCTCCTGATTGATTACTCAAGTAACTACTATTTTATAAGAATTCTTTTTATTTTAAAGGATGAAACTACATGGAAGGCAAAACAGAAAACATGGAATGCTTTTCCAAAGTAGCCAACTTCATTTTAAAATCTAAGTTGATTAGTTATCTACATATCACTCAAGGGAAAAGATATTATTTTCCACAAGTAAAAGGGTGCCTACCACAGAAAGCACCAACTGTAGGTAATGCACTTTCACTGCCACACACACACACACACACACACAGAGGTACCTAACCTAGATGAAGTGGGATCAGGCAGAACACAATGAAGCAGCAAGGTCCCGCACCACTGTAAGCATGACAAATTCCAACAGCTTCTGATCAGAAGAGAGATGGGGTCATGCCCCTTTTCCTCGAAAGACAACAATAAAACATCAACGTGAATCACTGCATGCATAAGGAATTCATACAATTTCTGCTCAGAACGAGAAAAGATAGTGCACTCAAAAGATTTCTGATTAGAAGCAGGAAAGATACTGACATCCCCATATATGATAATACTATCAGAATGTTTTATACAATGAAGAACATACCAACTCCTAATAAATATCTAGCACATATCCAAATGAAACTCCAAATGAAATATGTGAGTATATGAAAGAAAATACATTTACACTGATAAGAAAGAAAAAGAATATCTGGGGAAAAAGCAAGACTACAGCAGGTTCAAAGAAATAAGTAGGACGTGCTTCAATACTTGGATACCTTGTTTCTATACCACGACATCCAAAGAATAATATTAATTAAATGACACTTCTGAAAAGAGCTGACATTCTCGAATGGTATTTATTTGCATCAAGTTGATACTTATTGTGTTTTTTCATTCTATTAGAATCTTGTAAAAAGATCGCTCCATAAGAATATCAATATCAGGCAATCCTCACCATAACACACAAAAAAATGCCAGAGAAGAAAAGGGATAAACTCTGAATACAAACATACGCCAAAATGTGAAGTCACCCATTGAAGTGGCACCAAAGAACCTACTTGCAGGATGTGCCTATACTTATACAATTTCATCCCGATCACAAGGAGAGGTTCACCATGATGATGAAGAGATAAGGGGCGAAGGATATTGTTTCTATTAAACCTAGCATGCACATCTAAATATTGCAGGAGTCATAGGTTGAAAACAATAGAAAGCTAACTAAACTCATTTGTACCCTCATGCTTACACAAATTGACAAATAATACCATACTTCAAAGGCATAGCGGCAGGCAACTGTAGCAACATAGGGCTGCCTATTTGTGAAGAGAAAAATTGGTAGCATAGCTTTACCATCAACCAGTTGCACTTGTAAGGCACAAACAAATAGATCACGTTACAGTAGATAAGAGGTGAGAAACAACCAAGTGCCAAATTAAAACAATGTAGTAGCTCTGTGCCAAATCAAATAAGCAATTTCTTAGAAAATAAAGTGAACTCAGCCAAGCCTATTAAAGAAATTAGAACTGCAGATCATAAAATTTAAATGTTGCCTGTGTATTTCATTCAGATAGCAAAACACTGGGTGAGTAATTTTGTGCTAGCAAAATGACATTAATAGCAACTATTTAAGGGAGACATACCAAATTCAATCAGCATTTATTATCAATACACTAAAAAAGAGCAAGAACATAAAACTAAGTTGGAGAATGAGCTCACTGGCTAGAGGTTGTGCTTGTGAAAGAACTCCACACGCCATGGTCACGACATGGCCGCTGCAATTGAGTATATGAAGTGGATAGATTCTGCGCCAGAAAGAAATATAGATTTTTAGAAATATAGATTTTCAAATGATCAACATATGCATCAAGACACATCCGACTTCAATAGTTCTAGTCATGGCAGTACTTTGTACGCATGATTCGATGTTTCACAGCTCAAACCAAATTAGCAATTTCTTTGATTCAGTATGCGCGTGATTTACTAATGTTTCAGTATTTCAGAGTGTGCCTCATGCCTCTTACTTTATGCCTGAAAGAGCAATAGAGGCACGCGACGGGAAGACGACTTTATGCGCTAATGATTTTCTTATCAACTTGTTTTGCAGATAAATGCACAACTTTGCTTGATGGTGTGGGACAGGGAAGGAGCAACGGCGGTGATTTTCTTATCAACTTGTTTTCACAACTAATTCAGCAGCAACCAATGTGAAAAGCTCTTTTTCTATCTCCAGGTTTCACGATAAATGCTGTCTACAAAACCTACTACCCTTTTGTACATAAAGAATCATTGCTAGACAATAACGTTGTGAAAACTATATCTCAATGCCACTCATACTCAAATTATACTACGAACTCCATCCTTGGAGCCCCTAATTAACAATCCAAGAAGCAACATGTT
>NC_057810.1:685580891-685582716 GCF_018294505.1 Triticum aestivum
GTACAAACCATGGTGTTAGGCTCGAACGAGTGCTCCTCATCAAGGATGAGGGCCACAGTCCTCGTAGCAGTAGGGGTGGACGAACTCGGGTCTGCCCACCTTCTCTATATCCATGTCCAGCTCCTCCATCCCCTCCCTATCTGCACCCGCCATCAAGATGAGAGAAACAATGCAAGATTTGGAGCCATGGGCGTCTTGATCATTCAAATAGAGCAAAATCAAGCATGTTCAAGTCTTATGAAATTGAGCAACCACTCATGTACTAATACCAAAGAACAAACAGAAGTGTAGCTTCAAGTACGAATATCTATCCAAAGGAGGTGTAGTGTTGTGCTGCTTTTAATATTGCATCAAGCATAGTAGTGCAGCGGGACTATTCGGTTCAACATGGTTATAGTAGCTGAAACTTAGTGGTTCAGTTAACCACTTTGAGCACTAACTGAAGTAGGGAGCATATCAATAGTAGATCATCAATTGAGGAATCCTAATTAACCACACACAAAAGCATCTAGCTACCCCCAAATGATTTACTGTGCAAGCAAGCACCACATAAACCGTAGAACATGTCCAGCAAGGATACAAAACACAGGATAGGAGCAATTCTTGTACATAGAAAGTGAACAACCCTAGCATGACATACATAACTTTGGGCTCGATGGTGAGGAACAGACCTCAACATTGCGGTTTTGTATCCGATGCTATCATCCATTGTCGTCACACGGCAAAGGTCACCTCAGGAAGCGCACACTCCTTTGCAAACTCTGCTACGGCAAAGCAATAGTCAGTTATGCAGGCAGGCGTGAGTAAGAAACCAATTGGAAGTGTGATTATTCATATAAATTCATTGACCAAAATAACAAATCTAAGAGAAGTTGGTCATTGATTAATTTTTAATAAGTTGTAAATTCATTCATTCTCTCCTTGATCTAGAGGAAGGTTGATTCAGTGGTAAAATTTAGTAAGGAAAGAAAGTGTATTCTTTCCGGTGGTAAGCAGCGTATCCATCGATCCATACATACATCTCCCTGGTTGCACATGCATATAAAATGAACCCCCAAAAAAGAACTAATTTGGCACGCACCAGATGCTGAGACGAAGAAAAGAGGAAGAAGGAATCATCAACCAATCTCCTGATGCATCCATCTTTCTTGGGGAGGGCATCCCAAACTGCACACACGCACACACGAATCAGATGCTCGGATCGGGAAGAAAAAATGAAGCAACCAGACGGTAGGAGAGAGAGAGTGAGAGAGAGAGAGGAGAGGGGAGTGTACCTTCCATGGCGTGAGCTCCTCTCCTCTCTTTAAACACCGGTGGAGAAGAAGAAGCAAACCTAGAGCGAGCTTCCTTTCTTGTGGCAGCACAGCCGCTGCAACTCCTGTCTACCTACCTATGTACAGGAAGAGATGAGACGGGGTCAGAGGGAGAAAGAAGAGGAGGAGGAGGGACGCGATTTCTACCATACCACCGTCAGAGGAGAGAGGGGGCGAGCAGCAGATCCACCGTCGGCATGTGCCTGTGCTCGGTCTCTATGGCATGGCGGATCTGGCCAGCGCCAGCGTCGATGACGAGACCGTGCACCGACGACCCTGGTGCTAGGGTTAGCCGGGGCTGCGCGGAGAGGAGCGACGAGTCGGATCGACATGGTGGAGAAGGAGCCGCGTCGCGACATTAATCTTGCCCACGGCCTGCTGCTCCACCGCCTTGCCCTACTGCTGCTCCTCCCCGCTGCCGCCGTCGTCGTGCTCCTCGTCCTCCCTCCGCTGCTGCTCATCACGGTTCTAGGAGGTGGTTGGCGGCAGTGGGTATGTGGGTGGGAGGAGAG
>NC_057810.1:685583921-685585446 GCF_018294505.1 Triticum aestivum
AGGCGCGCGGGAGGGAGGGAGGGAGGCGGCTGCAGGAGGGAGGGAGGGAGAGAGGAGGAGGCGGCTAGGTCTCCACCACAGGAGCGCCCCCCTTTTATACCCCCACAACGCGAAAGGACTGGAATGCCCTGGTTGGGGCATGGTATTTACATTCTGTTGCCATTGGAATTTTATCCGACGGCCCAAGACAATCAGGTAAATATCAGACGGCCCACGGTGATCTGGCCTGAGATCCGGCGGCGTGTATCGCGACGAGATTTCGATCCGACGGTCCAGAATCCAAACGCATGGGGTGGCTTCGTTTTGCTTCGGACTCTAACAATGGGATGGATAGAAGGTGACTAGCGTGTGGAAAGCTAGCTAGGTGCTACTGCAATACCAGGTTGACACGCGTGTATGGTATTTCTCCTATGTATGCCTCGCGGTCATGGAATCGATGCATGCCTGCGTGCTTTAATGTTGGTTGCAACACTTCAGCACCATTGCAACCTTCTAATTTTGGTCGCGACTAACGTCCAGTCGACTGGACGTTAAGCATTAGATCTGCATGATCATCACCCACCTTTCTCCCGCGCGACCCGCTTCGCCCGAGCAACCAACAATGACCAAGCCTTCCTTCGCAAGGCCCAGCACGTGCAACGCATGAGGCCCAAGACAAAGACAACCCTTCTGGCCCACCTTGTCCTCGCACGTGACTTACCACCCCAAAACCCCAGTTTCTTACCTCCATCGCAAGAAACAGCCACCCGCCCCCTGTCAATTCTCCTCTCTGCCCGACGCGCCTCCATCACCGACGACCTCGCCCCCGATCTGATCCACCAAAAAAACCATCAAAAACACTCGCAAACACAAGGATTTGAGAGATGGCCTGGTTCACCACATCATCATCACAAGGGTTACCACATGCTACGGGACCAATTACCCCAGTTCATCTGAATTTGGTCATAATCAGACAAAAAATCAAGGAGGTAAGTGATTCAACCTCCATACACATGCTGCATTTTCATTTCATACCAAGAAAATCAAGGCAAAAATCCATGGAATAAGAACAAAGCCAAAAGGATGTAGAAAAAGATAGCCCTTTTACTACATGTGTGGAATTCCTCCATTATAATTGAGTTACCATTCAATTCAGACAGGTTACCAACAAGATTGTATTAAGTTGCCTTTTTTAAGCCAAAAAGTTGGTAAAAGTGATCCATTTTCCTAGTCTACATATTCTACATTAGTTCTTTCATCCTTCATCATTGAGTTACCATCATAATCCATATAGATTACCATCATGATTCTATTAAGCTATCTTTTTTGAAGCATGTTAAAACTACATGTATGGAAGACCTCGATGTATGAAATTTTTCATTAATAATCGAGTTATCATTTCAGATCAATATATATTACGAAAGTGTATGCACTGAGTAATAAGTAAAACAAGAATAAAAAATGAAAAAGCATCCTTTAACACTTATTCACCGTAAAAAATATCATTTTTTATTGAAGAACCATTAGTGTATGTGAACAACAGACA
>NC_057810.1:685586130-685588532 GCF_018294505.1 Triticum aestivum
AGCGAGCCAACGAGTCCAGAAACAGGAGGGGTGAATGCTGATCAGGGAGACAAAAACACTGAGGCCTACTCCACACTGAAGCCTCTTGATGAAACGATGAAGTTTGATACTTATGAGGAAGCTTATGATCACTACAAGCAATATGCGCTCAGACATGGGTTTGGGATAAGGCTGGAATACTGGAAAACAATTAAAGACGATGTTGTAAGCAGGGTCATCTTGGTTTGTGGGAAAAGCGGCAAGCCAAAAAGAACAAGGAGGAGACACAGGATGTGCGCAACCCAAAAGGCATCATGAAGAAGAGCAAATGAGGGAAGGTTGTGAGGTCTGGATGTCTGGCCCATCTTTACATTACCCACACGGATGCATGGTGGAGAGTCAAATGCTTCAACGACAACCACAACCACCCTCTAATTACAAAGCCGTCCCTAACAAAGTTCCTATCATCACATAGGAACATTCCCAAGGATGAGCAGGACTTCTTGAAGATACTGCACGGATGCAACATAGAGACAACAAGACAGATGCAACTACCGGCATGGTTCTATGGGTCTCCTAAAGATGGACCATACACGACAAAGGATATCGCAAACCAGCAAGCTAAATTCCGCATGGAGTACCGTCACGCTGATGTGGGAAGCCCAATCTCATAATTCCAAGATATGAAGGCACAAGATCCAGATTTCTATTAGAGAATAAAGCTTGACGACGAGGATAGAGTGGGAATTTTTTTTTCGATAGATGGTGCGTCACGCAGGGCATATGCTAGATACAATGATTGTTGGGGAACGTTGCAGAAAATAAAAAATTTCCTACGATTTCACCAAGATCCATCTATGAGTTCATCTAGAAACGAGTGATAGTAGTGCATCTACATACCTTTGTAGATCGCGAGCGGAAGCATTCAAGAGAACGGGGTTGAGGTAGTCGTACTCGTCGTGATCCAAATCACTGATGGCCAAGTGCCGAACGGACAGCACCTCCGCGTTCAACACACATACGGAGCGGATGACGTCTCCTCCTTCTTGATCCAGCAAGGGGGAAGGAGAGGTTGATGAAGATCCAGCAGCACGACAGCGTGGTGGTGGATGTAGCAGGGTTCTGGCAGAGCTTCGCCGAGCTTCTGCGAGAGGGAGAGGTGTAGCAGGGGAGAGGGAGACGCCAAAGCTTCAGGGTACCGCTGCCCTCCCTCCCCCCTCCTTTATATAGGCTGCCAGGGGGGGCGCCGGGCCTGGAGATCAGATCTCCCAAGGGGGGCAGCGGCCAGGGGGTGGAGTGCCCCCCAAGGCAAGTGGAGCGCCCCCCCCCACCCTAGGGTTTCCAACCCTAGGCGCAGGGGGGCCAAGGGGGGGGGGCGCACCAGCCCACCAGGGGATGGTCCCTTCCCCACTTCAGCCCACGGGGCCCTCTGGGATAGGTGGCCCCACCTCGTGGACCCCCGGGACCCTTCCGGTGGTCCCGGTACAATACCGGTGACCCCCGAAACTCTCCCGATGGCCGAAACACCACTTCCTATATATAATTCTTTACCTCCGGACCATTCCGGAACTCCTCGTGACGTCCGGGATCTCATCCGGGACTTCGAACAACTTTCGGTTTGCTGCATACTCATATTCATACAACCCTAGCGTCACCGAACCTTAAGTGTGTAGACCCTACAGGTTCGGGAGACATGCAGACATGACCGAGACGGCTCTCCGGTCAATAACCAATAGCGGGATCTGGATACCCATGTTGGCTCCCACATGCTCCTCGATGATCTCATCGGATGAACCACGATGTCGAGGATTTAAGCAACCCCGTATACAATTCCCTTTGTCAATCGGTATGTTACTTGCCCGAGATTCGATCGTCGGTATCCCAATACCTCATTCAATCTCGTTACCGGCAAGTCACTTTACTCGTACCATAATGCATGATCCCGTGACCAGACACTTTGTCACTTTGAGCTCATTATGATGATGCACTACCGAGTGGGCCCAGTGATACCTCTCCGTCATACGGAGTGACAAATCCCAGTCTTGATCCATGTCAACCCAACAGACACTTTCGGAGATACCTGTAGTGCACCTTTATCGTCACCCAGTTATGTTGTGACGTTCGGTACACCCAAAGCACTCCTACGGTATCCGGGAGTTACACGATCTCATGGTCTAAGGAAAGATACTTGACATTGGAAAAGCTCTAGCAAACGAACTACACGATCTTTGTGTTGTGCTTAGGATTGGGTCTTGTCCATCACATCATTCTCCTAATGATGTGATCCCGTTATCAATGACATCCAATGTCCATAGTCAGGAAACCATGACTATCTGTTGATCAACGAGCTAGTCAACTAGAGGCTCACTAGGGACATGTTGTGGTCTAAGTATTCACACGTGTATTACGATTTCCGGATAATA
>NC_057810.1:685588766-685591995 GCF_018294505.1 Triticum aestivum
AGGCGCGCGGGAGGGAGGGAGGGAGGCGGCTGCAGGAGGGAGGGAGGGAGAGAGGAGGAGGCGGCTAGGTCTCCACCACAGGAGCGCCCCCCTTTTATACCCCCACAACGCGAAAGGACTGGAATGCCCTGGTTGGGGCATGGTATTTACATTCTGTTGCCATTGGAATTTTATCCGACGGCCCAAGACAATCAGGTAAATATCAGACGGCCCACGGTGATCTGGCCTGAGATCCGGCGGCGTGTATCGCGACGAGATTTCGATCCGACGGTCCAGAATCCAAACGCATGGGGTGGCTTCGTTTTGCTTCGGACTCTAACAATGGGATGGATAGAAGGTGACTAGCGTGTGGAAAGCTAGCTAGGTGCTACTGCAATACCAGGTTGACACGCGTGTATGGTATTTCTCCTATGTATGCCTCGCGGTCATGGAATCGATGCATGCCTGCGTGCTTTAATGTTGGTTGCAACACTTCAGCACCATTGCAACCTTCTAATTTTGGTCGCGACTAACGTCCAGTCGACTGGACGTTAAGCATTAGATCTGCATGATCATCACCCACCTTTCTCCCGCGCGACCCGCTTCGCCCGAGCAACCAACAATGACCAAGCCTTCCTTCGCAAGGCCCAGCACGTGCAACGCATGAGGCCCAAGACAAAGACAACCCTTCTGGCCCACCTTGTCCTCGCACGTGACTTACCACCCCAAAACCCCAGTTTCTTACCTCCATCGCAAGAAACAGCCACCCGCCCCCTGTCAATTCTCCTCTCTGCCCGACGCGCCTCCATCACCGACGACCTCGCCCCCGATCTGATCCACCAAAAAAACCATCAAAAACACTCGCAAACACAAGGATTTGAGAGATGGCCTGGTTCACCACATCATCATCACAAGGGTTACCACATGCTACGGGACCAATTACCCCAGTTCATCTGAATTTGGTCATAATCAGACAAAAAATCAAGGAGGTAAGTGATTCAACCTCCATACACATGCTGCATTTTCATTTCATACCAAGAAAATCAAGGCAAAAATCCATGGAATAAGAACAAAGCCAAAAGGATGTAGAAAAAGATAGCCCTTTTACTACATGTGTGGAATTCCTCCATTATAATTGAGTTACCATTCAATTCAGACAGGTTACCAACAAGATTGTATTAAGTTGCCTTTTTTAAGCCAAAAAGTTGGTAAAAGTGATCCATTTTCCTAGTCTACATATTCTACATTAGTTCTTTCATCCTTCATCATTGAGTTACCATCATAATCCATATAGATTACCATCATGATTCTATTAAGCTATCTTTTTTGAAGCATGTTAAAACTACATGTATGGAAGACCTCGATGTATGAAATTTTTCATTAATAATCGAGTTATCATTTCAGATCAATATATATTACGAAAGTGTATGCACTGAGTAATAAGTAAAACAAGAATAAAAAATGAAAAAGCATCCTTTAACACTTATTCACCGTAAAAAATATCATTTTTTATTGAAGAACCATTAGTGTATGTGAACAACAGACATGACATAACAAACCCATGACAGAACAAGTTATCATGCTAATTCATAACAATTTACCAGAAAAACTCTATACCAACACTTATAAGCCCATGGATGCACACAGAACTAAGGTGCTAAAACACTACAGGAATACCATGTGTTGATTTACATTGTTGCAATCAGAATTGTTTGTTAATAAATGATGTTGATGAAATGAGGTTGTAGATACTATCGCTATCATACTCTCATACGCTGGTTACTCCCAAAGTTATACCTGTTATAAAAAATGAAGTAATCAGTGCAAAAAACAAAAAATAATACTTGTTGCAAAAAATAATCAAAATTACTTGGAAGTGCGGAATTGATGGATGCAATTATATGTGCTAGCAGGTGCTGCAACACAAAAAATGGCGCAGGAAAACGAGGGTAATGTGGATATCATGATGAGTGGTGTGGGGGCAAACCAACAGTGTGAGTATGCACACACGGCAAGTTTTGGTTCTGCCAACATCAATAAAACAGACGAAGGTAAACATTTACCATGCCACCACATTTTCATACACAGACAGGTCACCATCCTACTTGAATTGCAACTACCAACTATGTTGTTTACAACTACCACATTTACTACAATCTAGTTACTTAACCATGCATCAGTTCACAAAAAGAAATAATAACAAACTTAATGCACACAAGTTACCATGAAATTTGGTACAATTACCACACTCACTGCATACAAATTATCATGCAATCTGTATTACAATTACCATGCTTTCAGTTTACAACTACAAAAGAGCTTACTGCATGCAAACTTTACTAGGTCAGTGGAGTGCAAGTTACCACACATTTTGGTGTGTAAAATTACCACACAAACTAACATCTTCAAAAACATTGCAGGTGCTACATCTAGAAGAAACTCAATGGCCTGAGAGCCCAGCAAAGAACCGACTACTAGCAGCGTAGGGGGGAGAAGGCTTCTTTGATCAGTCAGTTAGCGAGCCAACGAGTCCAGAAACAGGAGGGGTGAATGCTGATCAGGGAGACAAAAACACTGAGGCCTACTCCACACTGAAGCCTCTTGATGAAACGATGAAGTTTGATACTTATGAGGAAGCTTATGATCACTACAAGCAATATGCGCTCAGACATGGGTTTGGGATAAGGCTGGAATACTGGAAAACAATTAAAGACGATGTTGTAAGCAGGGTCATCTTGGTTTGTGGGAAAAGCGGCAAGCCAAAAAGAACAAGGAGGAGACACAGGATGTGCGCAACCC
Organism: Triticum aestivum; assembly: GCF_018294505.1. NCBI lineage: Eukaryota > Viridiplantae > Streptophyta > Magnoliopsida > Poales > Poaceae > Triticum > Triticum aestivum. The sequence goes on from NC_057810.1 coordinate 685,591,545, forward strand.
AAAAGGCATCATGAAGAAGAGCAAATGAGGGAAGGTTGTGAGGTCTGGATGTCTGGCCCATCTTTACATTACCCACACGGATGCATGGTGGAGAGTCAAATGCTTCAACGACAACCACAACCACCCTCTAATTACAAAGCCGTCCCTAACAAAGTTCCTATCATCACATAGGAACATTCCCAAGGATGAGCAGGACTTCTTGAAGATACTGCACGGATGCAACATAGAGACAACAAGACAGATGCAACTACCGGCATGGTTCTATGGGTCTCCTAAAGATGGACCATACACGACAAAGGATATCGCAAACCAGCAAGCTAAATTCCGCATGGAGTACCGTCACGCTGATGTGGGAAGCCCAATCTCATAATTCCAAGATATGAAGGCACAAGATCCAGATTTCTATTAGAGAATAAAGCTTGACGACGAGGATAGAGTGGGAATTTTTTTT
>NC_057810.1:685592005-685595966 GCF_018294505.1 Triticum aestivum
GGGGGGGGGGCGCACCAGCCCACCAGGGGATGGTCCCTTCCCCACTTCAGCCCACGGGGCCCTCTGGGATAGGTGGCCCCACCTCGTGGACCCCCGGGACCCTTCCGGTGGTCCCGGTACAATACCGGTGACCCCCGAAACTCTCCCGATGGCCGAAACACCACTTCCTATATATAATTCTTTACCTCCGGACCATTCCGGAACTCCTCGTGACGTCCGGGATCTCATCCGGGACTTCGAACAACTTTCGGTTTGCTGCATACTCATATTCATACAACCCTAGCGTCACCGAACCTTAAGTGTGTAGACCCTACAGGTTCGGGAGACATGCAGACATGACCGAGACGGCTCTCCGGTCAATAACCAATAGCGGGATCTGGATACCCATGTTGGCTCCCACATGCTCCTCGATGATCTCATCGGATGAACCACGATGTCGAGGATTTAAGCAACCCCGTATACAATTCCCTTTGTCAATCGGTATGTTACTTGCCCGAGATTCGATCGTCGGTATCCCAATACCTCATTCAATCTCGTTACCGGCAAGTCACTTTACTCGTACCATAATGCATGATCCCGTGACCAGACACTTTGTCACTTTGAGCTCATTATGATGATGCACTACCGAGTGGGCCCAGTGATACCTCTCCGTCATACGGAGTGACAAATCCCAGTCTTGATCCATGTCAACCCAACAGACACTTTCGGAGATACCTGTAGTGCACCTTTATCGTCACCCAGTTATGTTGTGACGTTCGGTACACCCAAAGCACTCCTACGGTATCCGGGAGTTACACGATCTCATGGTCTAAGGAAAGATACTTGACATTGGAAAAGCTCTAGCAAACGAACTACACGATCTTTGTGTTGTGCTTAGGATTGGGTCTTGTCCATCACATCATTCTCCTAATGATGTGATCCCGTTATCAATGACATCCAATGTCCATAGTCAGGAAACCATGACTATCTGTTGATCAACGAGCTAGTCAACTAGAGGCTCACTAGGGACATGTTGTGGTCTAAGTATTCACACGTGTATTACGATTTCCGGATAATAAAATTATAGCATGAATAAAAGACAATTATCATGAACAAGGAAATATAATAATAATCCTTTTATTATTGCCTCTAGGGCATATTTCCAACAGTCTCCCACTTGCACTATAGTCAATCATCTAGTTACATTGTGATGAATCGAACACCCATAGAGTTCTGGTGTTGATCATGTTTTGCTCACGGAAGAGGTTTAGTCAACGGATCTGCGACATTCAGATCCGTATGTACTTTGCAAATATCTATGTCTCCATCTTGAACATTTTCACGGATGGAGTTGAAATGACGCTTGATGTGCCTGGTCTTCTTGTGAAACCTGGGCTCCTTGGCAAGGGCAATAACTCCAGTGTTGTCATAGAAGAGAGTGATTGGCCCGACACATTGGGTATGACTGCTAGGTCGATGATGAACTCCTTCATCCATATTGGTTCATGCGCTGCCTCCGAGGCTGCCATGTACTCCGCTTCACATGTAGATCCCGCCACGACGCTCTGCTTGCAACTGCACCAGCTTACTGCTCCACGATTCAACATATACACGTATCCAGTTTGTGACTTAGAGTCATCCATATCTGTGTCGAAGCTAGCGTCGACGTAACCCTTTACGACGAGCTCTTCGTCACTTCCATAGACGAGAAACATGTCCTTTGTCCTTTTCAGGTACTTCAGGATATTCTTGACCGCTGTCCAGTACACTCATCTCTTCTTTATCTTTTGCCGTGGTCGGGCATTGAGCCGAGCTCAATCTCACACCTTGCAATACAGGCAAGAACCCTTTCTTGGACTGATCCATTTTGAACTTCTTCTAAATCTTATCAAGGTATGTGCTTTGTGAAAGACCTATGAGGCGTCTCAATCTATCCTTTTGGGGAGCAGAGCAGCAACCATAGCACGTGGCCTATGACTCTATGTTTGTATAACCTTCCTCCTTGGTTGTGCATGAAGCAGAAGTTCATTATGATGCCAGTGCTCATCCAAGGCCCTAAGCAACCCGGCAACGACATTGATGTGTACCTAAGGCCATTAGTTGAAGAACTATTACAGCTGTGGAATGGAACAGGTGTACGTGCGTGGGATGAGCACGGACAGGAAGAATTTGACCTAAAGGCATTGCTGTTCGTGACCATCAATGATTGGCCTGCTATCAGTAACCTTTCAGGACAGACAAACAAGGGATACCGCGGATGCACGCACTGTTTGGATGATACTGACAGTATATATTTGAGGAGTTGTAGGAAGAATGTGTACCTGGGACATCGTCAATTTATTCCGAGCAGGCATCCCGTAAGAAAGAAAGGCAAGCATTGGAAAGGTGAGGCGGATCACCAGACGAAGCCTCGCCACCGTACTGGTGCTGATGTACATGATATGGTCAAGGATTTGAAGGTAATCTTTAGAAAGGGTCCTGGCGGACAACCTGTTCCGAAGGATGCTGACAGACGCGTGCCCATGTGGAAGAAGAAATCTATATTTTGGGACCTGCCCTATTGGAAAGACCTAGAGGTCCGCTCCACAATCGACGTTATGCACGTGACGAAGAATCTTTGCCTGACCCTGCTTGGCTTCTTGGGCGTGTATGGGAAGACAAAAGATACACCAGAGGCACAGGAGGACAAGCAACGTATGCACGGAAAAGACGGCATACATAAGGGTCAGGCCAGCTACGCTCTTATGACGCAACTGCTTCTGGTTGCATTGAGGGGGCTTCTACCGGAAAACGTTCGATTAGCCATTATGAAGCTATGTGCATTCCTCAATGCCATCTCTCAGAAGGTAATCGATCTAGAAATCATACCAAGGTTACAGAATGATTTGGTGCAATGTCTTGTCAGTTTTGAGTTGGTGTTCCCACCATCCTTCTTCAACATCATGACACACGTCCTAATTCACCTTTGCAAAGAGATTAACGTTTTGGGTCCTGTATTTCTACACAATATGTTCCCCTTTGAGAGGTTCATGGGAGTCTTGAAGAAATATGTTCATAACCGTGCTAGGCCAGAAGGAAGCATCGCGAAGGGCCATGAAAATGAGGAGGTCATTGAGTTTTGTATTGACTTTATTCCTGATCTTAAGCCGATTGGTGTTCCTGAATCGCGGCATAAGGGCAGACTGGATGGAAAAGGCACGCTAGGAGGGGATCAAATAATATGTATGGACGGGCATTCTCTCACTGAAGCACACTACACAGTTCTACAGAATTCCGCCTTGGTGGCTCCGTATATGGAGGAACACAAGAATTTTCTACACTCCAAACACCCGGAGAAGTCTGATGACTGGATTACACGTGAACAAACGAGGACTTTCGCTGGTTGGTTGCAGAAACGTGCCATGCACAATGGCAATATTGAAGATGACCTACACTCGCTGTCCCAGTTACCATCTTCGAATATAATGACTTTCAAAGGGTACCAGATAAATGGGAATACATTTTACACGATCGCCCAAGATAAGAAGAGCACCAACCAAAACAGTGGTGTCCGCTTTGATGCAACAACCAACACGGGAAAGGAAACATATTATGGTTACACAGAGGACAAATGGGAACTTAACTATGCAGGTGGTTTGAAGGTCCCTTTGTTTCGGTGCAAATGGGTCAATATGACACGAGGCGAGGTAACGGAAGACCCGCAGTATGGAATGACAACAGTTGATTTCAGCAATCTTGCGTATGCAGAAGAACAATTCGTCCTAGCCAATGATGTGGTGCAGGTTTTTTATGTGAAAGACATGTCTATCAGGCCGAGAAAAAGAAAAGATAAGGAAGCGAATGGATCATACGACGAGCCAAAGCGCCACATAGTTCTTTCAGGGAAAAGAAACATCGTGGGAGTGGATGACAAGACAAACATGTCAGAAGATTATGAAAAGTTTGATGAAATTGCTCCATTCGCAGTGAATATTGACCTGAG
>NC_057810.1:685598408-685606196 GCF_018294505.1 Triticum aestivum
CAAGCTGATGAAGTCATGAACTATGATTCTGATTATGATGACACAAACAATGTTTATGATGACACAAAGAATGCTGATCTTCAAATAACAAAGACTACCGGCGAGGTATATTTATATAAGCAGGCATCTGGTGATCATCACATGTTTTTTTTATTTTAAGATATATGAATGAATCGATCTTCTTCTTTCAACCCTCTGGATCGAGCAAATCTGCTTCTACAGACAGCAGGACAAAGCAAGGCCCGAGCAGATTGTTGAAGGACGGTGTAAAGTACAACATCGAATTCGTCAAACCTAGTGGCGAACCCTTGACGCCTAAGAACATTGCAAACAAGTGGACTCGTCAGTGCGGAGTCTTGTGAAGGACAAACTCCCAATCTCCATTCAAGAATGGAAAGAGCCAAAGACTAAACGTCCATGTGTTACTTGGGTCGACGACAGAGCCAAACAAGACCTTTGGGATTCTCTGATGGAACATTTCACCCTACCAGATTATTTCACTAAAGCAGATGTGGACAAAGTGAAGAGCGCTGCTCTTAAGAAGACTGTATGGGCCAACTACCTTGCTGCAAAAAGGAAGACTCCAGAATTCACGGGAACACTGGAGAAGCAAAGAGAACACTGGGACGATTTCGTGAAATGCAAGGATTCAGAAATATCTAAGGAACGGTCGATAAAAAACAAGGCCAAAGCCGCAAAAAAGACGCAGTTCCATAGGCTAGGTCCAGGTGGCTACGCGGTGGGAATGCCTAAGTGGGATAAGTCTGAGCAAGAGATGGAGGGTGCAGGGGTCACTCCGATTACTAGGAGCTGGCCCCCCAGGTGCAGAACTTGGTTCTATGTGCATGGGGGGGCGTTGGACCCGAAGACAGGCCTGGTTTCGAAGAAGGCAAGTCTAAAAGGAGCCGAACAAAAGATACATGACGCAATAGAAGAAGCTCGAGCGGGGGTGTTCACGCCAAACAGAGAGAATGACGAGCGTATGCGCGCCCTGGGAAATCCTGAACACCCGGGAAGAACACGAGGCATGAGCGTTATTCCCTGGTATGAGGGCTTTTCGGACTGGAACGATGACTACAGGTCCCGTGCAAGAAAGAAGATGGAGGAGGAGAAGAAGAGGAAGCTGGTGGAGGAGCAGAGGAAGCAGGACGCAGAACGCCTTCAAGGCCTAGAAGCAAGGCATGCGGACTTGGCACTCAAATTCCAGCAGCAGCAACATCAGAAGATCGACTCACTTAGCTAGGAAAGGGGGTCTCAGCAGTGGTAGCAGCAAGCAGATGATCGTCCATCATTGGATAGCACCGTCCCATCCATGCCGAGAAGCAGCATTGGTTCTGCCCCGGGCGACACACTGCTGGATACATACCACTCTGTGGATGACATCATAGAGAACACTAACTATGAGCTACACTCCAAAATGAAGAACATATCCATGAAGGTGGCGGACAGCGTTGCTTTCACAATTACCCCTGAAGCAACCTTCCATTGCATCCCGATTCCAGAGGGCTATGCTCGTGTCATGGTTGATGAAGTGGTGGAGCCATATTCGATGCTAGTACTTGACATTGCTGGAGGTGAAGGCGAGCGCACACTGGGAGAGGCCGTACATCGTATCATCCTATGGAGAAAGGATTGCATCATCTTTCCAAGTCCACCGACACCGTGTCGTCTGATGACTCCTCCTTGAAGTCCGCCACCGAGTTAGCAGACTCCCGCTCCTCCAAGTCCACAAACGCGTGAGCCGACTCCTCCTCGAAGTCCGCCACCTCCTCCAAGTCCCCGAACGCTTGAGCAGACTCCTCCTCCTTCATATCGGGCACAGCGTCAGGCCACTCCTCCTGCTTCAAGTCCGGCACATCGTTAGCCACGTCAGCCGTCTCCGCCATCTCAGCAATCGCAGAAGAGACACGCCGCAGCTATGGTGCATAGCGGTACGAGTCGAGGTAGTACAGGAAGTACAGGCGGAGACAAGCAATATAAATATGGTCCAAGCCTCGCTCCTCTTCCTCAGAGGCCTTATGACATGACCGAGGAGCAAAACGCAGCCATAGTGCAGGCCCAAGTGGACGCCCATTTTGGACCGAAACCGGCACCGCCGCCAAAGGAGAACGTGCCTGAGAAAACAATTGACCACTTCATTCGTATGGCTAGAGCACCAGCTCCCAAGCCTATTGACTCAGACTATGAGCGTTGAATCAGGAAGCTACATCGAGCACGGCTACAGAAGGAAGCGAGCTCGAGCTTGAGCCAACAAGCAGCTGGCAAAAAATGCGGGAAAACCGTTCCCCAGCTGGGAGAACAGGCGGCGCAAGCGATCCCCCCGCTTGTTGTGCCAACAGCTCATGAGAGGAGTACGCGCGCCAAATATTATTGTGGGCAAACCGTTAGCGTTCCCCAGCAGGGCAATGTGGTAATAACGGAGGAGCATATAATGCAGGCTGAAATGCTCAAGATCTCTGTTGGACAACTCCTTGAAATCGAGCCCATGTCTCCGCTTAGAGAATCGGAAATAAAATGGAAATATGTTCGGGGCCAACCTTTGGTCCATCCAGACAAGGTCAAGGACCTCCCAATGAGAATGTATGAATTGCATCAATGGTACATGAACATTACCAAGATTTCCAATCGATATTCCCTCATGGTGAATGTCAAGCATGAGCATTATTACCATGAGAAAGCTCTGGCCGTTGAGTATCCAGAACTATTTCAGTTATACAATCAAGACGCACTCTACAAGTCTATCGTCAGTTGCTATTGTTTGTATGTGATTTCTTTCTGTAATTTAAGTCTCAAGCTAGTTATGTAGTGATAATTTTGATCAATCATTACATGTAATTATCCTCACTATATTCTTTTATGTGGTATTATATGCAGGATGAAGATGTATGAAATGAAAAAATCTGGACACTATGGCATTGGGTTCATTGACCCAAATACCATTAATGAGGACATATGGAAGCTTCCATTTTATCAAGCAGGTGTAGAGGAAAGCATGCTAGAGTTCTTGAAGTGCCTCAATGTTGGAAATATGCCCTAGAGGCAATAATAAAAGGATTATTCTTATATTTCCTTGTTCATGATAATTGTCTTTTATTCATGCTATAATTGTATTATCCGAAAATCGTAATACACGTGTGAATACATAGACCATAATATGTCCCTAGTGAGCCTCTAGTTGACTAGCCTGTTGATCAACAGATAGTCATGGTTTCCTGACTATGGACATTGGATGTCATTGATAACGGGATCACATCATTAGGAGAATGATGTGATGGACAAGACCCAATCCTAAGCATAGCACAAGATCGTGTAGTTCGTTTGCTAGAGCTTTTCCAATGTCAAGTATCTTTTCCTTAGACCATGAGATCGTGTAACTCCCGGATACCGTAGGAGTGCTTTGGGTGTACCAAATGTCACAACGTAACTGGGTGACTATAATGGTATCCTACGGGTATCTCCAAAAGTGTCTGTTGGGTTGACACGGATCGAGACTGGGATTTGCCACTCCGTATGATGGAGAGGTATCTCTGGGCCCACTCGGTAATGCATTATCATAATGAGCTCAAAGTGACCAAGTGTCTGGTCACGGGATCATGCATTACGGTATGAGTAAAGTGACTTGCTGGTAACGAGATTGAACGAGGTATTGGGATACCGACGATCGAATCTCGGGCAAGTAACATACCGATTGACAAAGGGAATTGTATACGGGGTTGCTTGAATCCTCGACATCATGGTTCATCCGATGAGATCATCGAGGAGCATGTGGGAGCCAACATAGGTATCTAGATCCCGCTGTTGGTTATTGACCGGAGAGTCGTCTTGGTCATGTCTACGTGTCTCCCGAAACCGTAGGGTCTACACACTTAAGGTTCGGTGACGCTAGGGTTGTAGAGATATGAGTATGCAGTACACCGAAAGTTGTTCGGAGTCCCGGATGAGACCCCGGACGTCACGAGGTGTTCCGGAATGGTCCGTCGGTAAAGAATTATATATGGGAAGTCGAGTTTCGGCCATCGACAATGTTTCGGGGGTCACCGGTATTGTACCGGGACCACCAGAAGGGTCCCGGGGGTCCACCGGGTGGGGCCACCCATCCCGGAGGGCCCCATGGGCTGAAGTGGGAGGGGAACCAGCCCCTGGTGGGCTGGTGCGCCCCCCCTTGGGGCCCCCCTGCGCTTAGGGTTGGGAACCCTAGGGGAGGGGGCGCCTCCACTTGCCTTGGGGGGCAAGGCACCCCCCTTGGCCGCCGCCCCTTAGGAGATCCCCTCTCCTAGGGCCGGCGCCCCCCTTGGGACCCTATATATAGAGAGGGGGAGGGAGGGCAGCAGCAGCCTTGCACTTGGCGCCTCCCTTCCCCCTTGCTACACCTCTCCCTCCCGCAGGCGCTTGGCGAAGCCCTGCCGGGATCCCTGCTGCATCCACCACCACGCCGTCGTGCTGCTGGATCTTCATCAACCTCTCCTTCCCCCTTGCTGGATCAAGAAGGAGGATACATCACGCTGACCGTACGTGTGTTAAACGCGGGGGTGCCGTCCATTCGGCGCTAGGATCTCCAGTGATTTGGATCACGACGAGTACGACTCCCTCAACCCCGTTCTCTTGAACGCTTCCGCTCGATCTACAAGGGTATGTAGATGCACTCCTCTCTCCCGTTGCTAGATGAACTCATAGATTTATCTTGGTGAAACCGTAGGAAATTTTTTGTTTTCTGCAACGTTCCCCAACAGTGGCATCATGAGCTAGGTCTATGCGTAGTTCTCTTTGCGCGAGTAGAACACAAATTTGTTGTGGGCGTAGATGTTGTCAACTTTCTTGCCACTACTAGTCTTATTTTTCTTCAGTGGTATTGTGGGATGAAGCGGCCCGGACCGACCTTACACGTACGCTTACGTGAGACAGGTTCCACCGACTGACATGCACTAGATGCATAAGGTTGCAGCGGGTGTCTGTCTCTCCCACTTTAGTTGGAGCGGATCCGATGAAAAGGGTCCTTATGAAGGGTAAATAGAAGTTGATAAATCACGTTGTGGCTTTTTCGTAGGTAAGAAAACGTTCTTGCTAGAACCCTATTACAACCACGTAAAAGATGCAACAACAATTAGAGGACGTCTAACTTGGTTTTGCAGCAATTGCTTTGTGATGTGATATGGCCAAAAGTTGGGATGAATGATGAATGATATATTGTGATGTATGAGATTATGTTCTTGTAATAGGAATCACGACTTGCATGTCGATGAGTATGACAACCGGCAGGAGCCATAGGAGTTGTCTTAATTATTGTATGACCTGCGTGTCAATGATTTAACGCCATGTAATTACTTTACTTTATTGCTAAACCGTTAGCTATAGTAGTAGAAGTAATAGTTGGCGAGCAACTTCATGGAGGCACAATGATGGAGATCGTGATGATGGAGATCATGGTGTCATGTCGGTGACGAAGATGATCATGGAGCCCCGAAGATGGAGATCAAAGGAGCTATATGATATTGGCCATATCATGTCACTATTATTTGATTGCATGTGATGTTTATCATGTTTTTGCATCTTGTTTACTTAGAACGACGGTAGTAAATAAGATGATCCCTCATAATAATTTCAAGAAAGTGTTCCCCCTAACAGTGCGCCGTTGCGACAGTTCGTTGTTTCGAAGCACCACGTGATGATCGGGTGTGATAGATTCTAACGTTCACATACAACGGATGTAAGACAAATTTACACATGAAAAACACTTAGGTTAACTTGACGAGCCTAGCATGTACAGACATGGCCTCGGAACACAAGAGACCGAAAGGTCGAACATGAGTCGTATGAAAGATACGATCAACATGGAGATGTTCACCGATGATGACTAGTCCGTCTCACGTGATGATTGGACACGGCCTAGTTGATTCGGATCATGTAACACTTAGATGACTAGAGGGATGTCTAATCTGAGTGGGAGTTCATTAAATAATTTGATTAGATGAACTTAATTATCATGAACTTAGTCTAAAATCTTTGCAAAAATGTCTTGTAGATCAAATGGCCAACGCTCATGTCAACATGAACTTCAACGCGTTATTAGAGAAAACCAAGCTGAAAGATGATGGCAGCAACTATACGGACTGGGTCCGGAACCTGAGGATCATCCTCATAGCTGCCAAGAAAGCATATGTCCTAGAAGGACCGCTAGGTGAAGCACCCATCCCAGAGAACCAAGACGTTATGAATGCTTGGCAGTCACGTGCTGATGATTACTCCCTCGTTCAGTGCGGCATGCTTTACAGCTTAGAACCGGGGCTCCAAAAGCGTTTTGAGCAACACGGAGCATATGATATGTTCGAGGAGCTAAAAATGGTTTTCCAAGCTCACGCCCGGGTCGAGAGATATGAAGTCTCCGGCAAGTTCTATAGTTGTAAGATGGAGGAAAACAGTTCTGTCAGTGAGCATATACTCAAAATGTCTAGGTTGCACTACCGCCTGTCCCAGCTGGACATTAACCTCCCGGACGAGGCGGTCATTGACAGAATCCTTCAGTCACTCCCACCGAGCTACAAGAGCTTTGTGATGAACTACAATATGCAGGGGATGGTGAAAACTATTCCTGAAATATTTTCAATGCTAAAGTCAGCAGAGGTAGAAATCAAAAAGGAACATCAAGTGTTGATGGTCAATAAAACCACCAAGTTCAAGAAAGGCAAGGGTAAGAAGAACTTCAAGAAGGACGGCAAGGATGTTGCCGCGCCCGGTAAGCCAGTTGCCGGGAAGAAGCCAAAGAATGGACCCAAGCCTGAGACTGAGTGCTTTTATTGCAAAGGGAAGGGTCACTGGAAGCGGAACTACCCCAAATACTTAGCGGACAAGAAGGCCGGCAACACTAAAGGTATATGTGATATACATGTAATTGCTGTGTACCTTACGAGTGCTCGTAGTAGCTCCTGGGTATTTGATACCGGTGCCGTTGCTCATATTTGTAACTCAAAGTAGGAGCTGCGGAATAAGCGGAGACTGGCGAAGGACGAGGTGACGATGTGCGTCGAGAATGGTTCCTAGGTTGATGTGATTGCCGTCGGCACGCTACCTCTACATTTACCCACGGGATTAGTTTTAAACCTCAATAATTGTTATTTAGTGCCAGCTTTGAGCATGAACATTGTATCTAGATCTCATTTAATGCGAGATGGCTACTCATTTAAAATCGAGAATAATGGTTGTTCTATTTATATGAGAGATATGTTTTATGGTCATGCCCCGCTAGTCAATGGTTTATTCTTAGTGAATCTCGAACGTAATGATACACATATTCATAATGTGAATACCAAAAGATGTAAGGTTGATAACGATAGTCCCACGTACTTGTGGCACTGCCGCCTTGGTCACATTGGTGTCAAGCGTATGAAGAAGCTCCATGCTGATGGGCTTTTAGAGTCTCTCGATTATGAATCATTTGACACATGCGAACCATGCCTCATGGGCAAAATGACCAAGACTCCTTTCTCCGGAACAATGGAGCGAGCAACCAACTTATTGGAAATCATACATACTGATGTGTGCAGTCCAATGAGCGTCGAGGCTCGTGGAGGATATCATTATGTTCTCACTCTCACTGATGACTTAAGTAGATATGGGTATGTCTACTTGATGAAACACAAGTGTGAGACCTTTGAAAAGTTCAAGGAATTTTAGAATGAGGTAGAGAATCAACGTGACCGAAAGATAAAGTTCTTACGATCAGATTGTGGAGGAGAATAATTAAGTCACGAATTTGGTACGCACTTAGGAAATGTGGAATCGTTTCACAACTCA
>NC_057810.1:685606206-685615080 GCF_018294505.1 Triticum aestivum
AAAAATGCATCTTCATAGGATACCCTAAGGAAACCATTGGGTATACCTTCGACCTTAGATCCTAAGGCAAGATCTTTGTTGCCAAGAACGGATCCTTTCTGGAAAAAGAGTTTCTCTCAAAAGGAGTAAGTGGGAGGAAAGTAGAACTCGATGAAGTACTACCTCTTGAACCGGAAAGTAGTGCAGCTCAGGAAAATGTTCCTGTGGTGCCTACACCGACTGGAGAGGAAATTAATGATGATGATCAAGGTACTTCGGATCAAGTTGCTATTGAACTTCGTAGGTCCACAAGGACACGTTCCACGCCGGAGTGGTATGGCAACCCTGTCCTGGAAATCATGTTGTTAGACAACAGTGAACCTTCAAACTATGAAGAAGCGATGGCGGGCCCAGATTCCAACAAATGTCTTGAAGCCATGCAATCCGAGATAGAATCCAGGTATGAAAACAAAGTATGGACTTTGACAGACTTGCCCGATGATCGGCGAGCGATAGAAAACAAATGGATCTTTAAGAAGAAGACTGACGCGGATGGTAATGTTACCATCTATAAAGCTCGACTTGTCGCTAAGGGTTATCGGCAAGTTCAAGGGGTTCACTACGATGAGACTTTCTCTCCCGTAGCAAAGCTGAAGTCCGTCCGAATCATGTTAGCAATTGCCGCATGCTATGATTATGAGATATGGCAGATGGACGTCAAAACGGCATTCCTTAATGGCTATCTTAAGGAAGAACTATATATGATGCAGCCGGAAGGTTTTGTCGACCCTAAGAATGCAAGCAAGGTATGCAAGCTCCAGCGATCCATTTATGGACTGGTGCAAGCATCTCGGAGTTGGAACATTCGCTTTGATGGGATGATCAAAGCGTTTGGGTTTATGCAGACTTATGGAGAAGCCTGCGTTTACAAGAAAGTGAGTGGGAGCTCTGTAGCATTTCTCATATTATATGTAGATGACATACTTCTGATGGGAAATGATATAGAACTTTTGGACAGCATTAAGGCCTACTTGAATAAGTGTTTTTCAATGAAGGACCTTGGAGAAGCTGCTTACATATTAGGCATCAAGATCTATAGGGATAGATCAAGACACCTCATAGGTCTTTCACAAAGCACATACCTTGATAAGATATTGAAGAAGTTCAATATGGATCAGTCCAAGAAAGGGTTCTTGCCTGTATTGCAAGGTGTGAGATTGAGCTCGGCTCAATGCTCGACCACGGCAGAAGATAAAGAAGAGATGAGTGTCATCCCCTATGCCTCAGCCATAGGATCTATTATGTATGCCATGCTGTCTACCAGACCTAATGTAAACCTTGCCGTAAGTTTGGTAGGAAGGTACCAAAGTAATCCCGGCAAGGAACACTGGACAGAGGTCAAGAATATCCTGAAGTACCTGAAAAGGACAAAGGACATGTTTATCGTCTATGGAGGTGACGAAGAGCTCGTCGTAAAGGGTTACGTCGACGCTAGCTTCGACACAGATCTGGATGACTCTAAGTCACAAACCGGATACGTGTATATGTTGAATCGTGGAGCAGTAAGCTGGTGCAGTTGCAAGCAGAGCATCGTGGCGGGATCTACATGTGAAGTGGAGTACATGGCAGCCTCGGAGGCAACGCATGAAGCAATATGGATGAAGGAGTTCATCACCAACCTAGGAGTCATACCCAATGCGTCGGGGCCGATCACTCTCTTCTGTGACAACACTGGAGCTATTGCCCTTGCCAAGGAGCCCAGGTTTCACAAGAAGACCAGGCACATCAAGCGTCGTTTCAACTCCATCCGTGAAAATGTTCAAGATGGAGAGATAGATATTTGCAAAGTACATACGGATCTGAATGTCGTAGATCCGTTGACTAAACATCTTCCACGAGCAAAACATGATCAACACCAGAACTCTATGGGTGTTCGATTCATCACAATGTAACTAGATTATTGACTCTAGTGCAAGTGGGAGACTGTTGGAAATATGCCCTAGAGGCAATAATAAAAGGATTATTATTATATTTCCTTGTTCATGATAATTGTCTTTTATTCATGCTATAATTGTATTATCCGGAAATTGTAATACACGTGTGAATACATAGACCATAATATGTCCCTAGTGAGCCTCTAGTTGACTAGCCCGTTGATCAACAAATAGTCATGGTTTCTTGACTATGGACATTGGATGTCATTGATAACGGGATCACATCATTAGCAGAATGATGTGATGGACAAGACCCAATCCTAAGCATAGCACAAGATCGTGTAGTTCGTTTGCTAGAGCTTTTCCAATGTCAAGTATCTTTTCCTTAGACCATGAGATCGTGTAACTCCCGGATACCGTAAGAGTGCTTTGGGTGTACCAAACGTCACAACGTAACTGGGTGACTATAAAGGTATACTACGGGTATCTCTGAAAGTGTCTTTTGGGTTGACACGGATCAAGACTGGGATTTGTCACTCCGTATGACGGAGAGGTATCTCTGGGCCCACTCGGTAATGCATCATCATAATGAGCTCAAAGTGACCAAGTGTCTGGTCACGGGATCATGCATTACGGTACAAGTAAAGTGACTTGCCGGTAACGAGATTGAACGAGGTATTGGGATACCGACGATCGAATCTCGGGCAAGTAACATACCAATTGACAAAGTGAACTGTATACGGGGTTGCTTGAATCCTTGACATCGTGGTTCATCCGATGAGATCATCGAGGAGCATGTGGGAGCCAACATGGGTATCCAGATCCCGCTGTTGGTTATTGACCGGAGAGCCGTCTCGGTCATGTCTACGTGTCTCCCGAACCCGTAGGGTCTACACACTTAAGGTTCGGTGATGCTAGGGTTGTATAGATAGTAGTATGCGGTAAACGAAAAGTTGTTAGGAGTCCCGGATGAGATCCCGGATGTCACGAGGAGTTCTGGAATGGTCCGGAGGTAAAGAATTATATATGGTAAGTCGAGTTTCGGCCATCGGGAAAGTTTCGGGGGTCACCGGTATTGTATCGGGACCACCGGAAGGGTCCCGGAGGTCCACCGGGTGGGGCCACCCATCCCGGAGGGCCCCATGGGCTGAAGTGGGAGGGGAACCAGCCCCTGGCGGGCTGGTGCGCCCCCCTTTGGGCCCCCCCTGCGCCTAGGGTTGGGAACCCTAGGGGAGGGGGCACCTCCACTTGCCTTGGGGGGCAAGGCACCCCCCTTGGCCGCCACCCCCCTAGGAGATCCCATCTCCTAGGGCCGGCGCCCCCCTGGGGACCCTATATATGGAGAGGGGAAGGGAGGGCAGCCGCACCCTTGCACTTGGCGCCTCCCTTCCCCCTTGCTACACCTCTCCCTCCCGCAGACGCTTGGCGAAGCCCTGCCGGGATCCCTACTGCATCCACCACCACGCCGACATGCTGCTAGATCTTCATCAACCTCTCCTTCCCCCTTGCTGGATTAAGGAGGAGAAGTCACGCTGACCGTACGTGTGTTGAACGCGAAGGTGCCGTCCGTTCGGCGCTAGGATCTCCGGTGATTTGGATCACGACGAGTACGACTCCCTCAACCCCGTTCTCTTGAACGCTTCTGCTCGATCTACAAGGGTATGTAGATGCACTCCTCTCTCTCGTTGCTAGATGAACTCATAGATTGATCTTTGAGAAACCGTAGGAAATTTTTTGTTTTCTGCAACGTTCCCCAACACTCAATACCAATGAAGATATACTACCTCCTTACAACTTCCCGTGAGTCACACTGTCTTGTACTACAAATTCTGTTTTTGCTTACTAGCTAGCTAGATGTTAATAATTAAGTGTATACGGTTTACGGTAGTTGATTAATTTTATGCACATACCCGCTTAAATAAGACATGCAAACGTGTGCGCATGCAGTTGGCACTGGGTCTTGTTAGACATTAAATTTGAGGAAGGAAAAGTTGAATTACTGGACTCACTAACTAAAGAAGATACAGACTTCACCATCGTGAGGGGGATAGTCAACAGGTAATTTCAATCATTATTAACTATATCTCGGCCTATTATTAGTTGTCATTTCCTGACATGAACAATTTAATAACCCCTTTATCAATTTTCTTTGCCGGTGGGCAGGGCATGGGCAAAGTTCATCAAGGTGACTCCAGGCAACTGGGCAAAAAAGTTGTTTTGGCATCGACCAAAGGTAAGTAATTAAGTAGTACTAGCTAGCTACCATCTCTTTAATTCTTGTTTCAATATCATTAATTAATTATCATGCTTGATTAATCATTATATGATTCAATTCCATTCTCGTAAAGGCCCTGAAGCAGGCACCGGGGATAATCTGTGTGCATTCTACGTTTGCGAGAACATTCGCATGATGGCGTCCGAAAGGAGCAGATCTGATAGACAGGACTGGGTACGTTTGTCAAAACACTATTCACACTATTATCAATATCTACTCACACAATTAACACACATGCATATTGATCTCCTTCTTAACAGTTCAGAGAGGTGCGGGATAAGCTCCTACCATCGGACCGCATACTAGCACTTCAAGAGAAAATAGCCGGATTTTTGCTCGACCAGGTCATAGATCCCAAAGGAGAATACTATTACCCGCTACCGCCCCCATGAACCACTTGTCATCGTGCTCCGGAGGCACAAGGCAACATATGTAGGAGAAATTGTATATGTATATACATGTGTATGTGTGAATAATTAATGGTGTTGGTTGTGAGACATTCGACGATATATATATACATGTGTGGTTCTACGTACGAGAAAATCTATTTATATATATGCGTAACGTGTACAATTTGTAGTATCATGAAATACCAGCAAACAAAAAAAATTGAATGGAAAATAAAGCCAAAGCCCCCCACCCAACATTTAGTACCGGTTGGTGTTACCAACCGGTACTAATGTCCTATGCGCACACGGATCTGGCTCGTGCCACGTGGTGTCACTTTAGCGCCGGTTCGTGACGAACCGGTACTAAAGGGGGGGGGGGGGGGCTTTAGTCCCCACTCCTTAGTGCCGGTTGGCAAACCGGCACTAAAGGCCGTTACAAACCGGCACTAAAGGCCAG
Source organism: Triticum aestivum (assembly GCF_018294505.1). Taxonomy (NCBI): domain Eukaryota; kingdom Viridiplantae; phylum Streptophyta; class Magnoliopsida; order Poales; family Poaceae; genus Triticum; species Triticum aestivum. The sequence goes on from NC_057810.1 coordinate 685,611,241, forward strand.
TTCTGCACTAGTGTAGGTCTCCACCACAGGAGCGCCCCCCTTTTATACCCCCACGACGCGAAATGGCGGGAATGCCCTGGTGGGGGCATGGTATTTACATTCTATTACCATTGGAATTTTATCTGACAGCCCAGGACGATCGGGTAAATATCAGACGGCCCACGGCGATCTAGCCCTGAGATTCGACGACCTGTATCGCGACAAGATTTTGATCCGATGGTCCACAATCCAAACACACGGGGAGGCTTTTTTTTGCTTTGGACTCTAACGATGGGACTAGGTAGGAAGTGCGGCTTGCATAGCTGCCGGGTATAGTCGTGTTCAATCCGTTTATACAACTACTGGAGCATTTCAAGTATAAATATTCGAACACAAAAAAGTTCATATAGAGATGGTACTCCTACAAGGAAGAGCTGTCATGACATGCAGGTAATAGACATTGAAAAAACCGATCAGGAGCAAGAGCCTATGCACCAGCTCAGAACACATAAAAATGGCGATAGATGATCACCATAATGGACATGGGAGTGATAGGACAGAGAGGCGTCATCAACATTTCAGGCAGACAGGGGGCAAAACTCTTCCAACACGGTCATGTATGCTCGCCTTTGAGCAACGTCATACCCATCTATGCATCCTGGATATTGGGGATGATAAAGCAATTAGATGTGACATTCAAAAGCATATCCACAGGTGATATTGAAGTTTGGGTAGGATGTGCGGCCTGCCGCACCCGAACTTCATTCTGTCGTATCCTACCCGGTAAATAAAATAATATGTTACACATGATTAAGGACACAAATTTGGAACTGGATGGAGGGTAACACAACCAAATTAACTATTTTTTTTCAAAAGTGAGGTGAATTCTGAAAAGTTAGTTCATTTAGTTGAACTAAGTAGGGTCCGAGGGTACCCCAGCGGTTCCAAATGTGCATCCCTACCCATAATGCAAAGGTCCAAAGCATGAAGATTCATTACACGCCATTGATACATTTTATATACATGTGTACCAATAGCATGATACCAAAAGTATTGAGGTTCAGTACAACAGTAAAATGACACCCATAGTGTTGGTTTAGGATATTTTATTTACAATGTTTTTGCAGAACATAGCAGTAAACTATATAGTAGACTATAAGATAGATATCTATTTAGAGATGCCTGCCATCCGATTTACTTGCGTGTTGTGATATTTGTTTCTAGATTATAGCTTGTCGTATGAGCCAATTATGGTAGACCTAGAAAGCATAGAGCATAAATAAATTAGATGACGAAAGAGTCCTCATCAGCACAACACAGAAACTAATCCATATAATTAAATAACCAGAGTCCAATACATTTTAAAGTTTGTTCAAGTAGAGTCCAATGATGTGAAACCTATATTTTTTCAGCCAAAAGATAGCTCAACTAAGTTTGTAGCTTTCAATAACCAATGGCTACACCCAATCATTATCAACATCATGTGACATTTGTTTATCCTCCTGATTGATTACTCAAGTAACTACTATTTTATAAGAATTCTTTTTATTTTAAAGGATGAAACTACATGGAAGGCAAAACAGAAAACATGGAATGCTTTTCCAAAGTAGCCAACTTCATTTTAAAATCTAAGTTGATTAGTTATCTACATACCACTCAAGGGAAAAGATATTATTTTCCACAAGTAAAAGGGTGCCTACCACAGAAAGCACCAACTGTAGGTAATGCACTTTCACTGCCACACACACACACACACACAGAGGTACCTAACCTAGATGAAGTGGGATCAGGCAGAACACAATGAAGCAGCAAGGTCCTGCACCACTGTAAGCATGACAAATTCCAACAGCTTCTGATCAGAAGAGAGATGGGGTCATGCCCCTTTTCCTCGAAAGACAACAATAAAACATCAACGTGAATCACTGCATGCATAAGGAATTCATACAATTTCTGCTCAGAACGAGAAAAGATAGTGCACTCAAAAGATTTCTGATTAGAAGCAGGAAAGATACTGACATCCCCATATATGATAATACTATCAGAATGTTTTATACAATGAAGAACATACCAACTCCTAATAAATATCTAGCACATATCCAAATGAAACTCCAAATGAAATATGTGAGTATATGAAAGAAAATACATTTACACTGATAAGAAAGAAAAAGAATATCTGGGGAAAAAGCAAGACTACAGCAGGTTCAAAGAAATAAGTAGGACGTGCTTCAATACTTGGATACCTTGTTTCTATACCACGACATCCAAAGAATAATATTAATTAAATGACACTTCTGAAAAGAGCTGACATTCTCGAATGGTATTTATTTGCATCAAGTTGATACTTATTGTGTTTTTTCATTCTATTAGAATCTTGTAAAAAGATCGCTCCATAAGAATATCAATATCAGGCAATCCTCACCATAACACACAAAAAAATGCCAGAGAAGAAAAGGGATAAACTCTGAATACAAACATACGCCAAAATGTGAAGTCACCCATTGAAGTGGCACCAAAGAACCTACTTGCAGGATGTGCCTATACTTATACAATTTCATCCCGATCACAAGGAGAGGTTCACCATGATGATGAAGAGATAAGGGGCGAAGGATATTGTTTCTATTAAACCTAGCATGCACATCTAAATATTGCAGGAGTCATAGGTTGAAAACAATAGAAAGCTAACTAAACTCATTTGTACCCTCATGCTTACACAAATTGACAAATAATACCATACTTCAAAGGCATAGCGGCAGGCAACTGTAGCAACATAGGGCTGCCTATTTGTGAAGAGAAAAATTGGTAGCATAGCTTTACCATCAACCAGTTGCACTTGTAAGGCACAAACAAATAGATCACGTTACAGTAGATAAGAGGTGAGAAACAACCAAGTGCCAAATTAAAACAATGTAGTAGCTCTGTGCCAAATCAAATAAGCAATTTCTTAGAAAATAAAGTGAACTCAGCCAAGCCTATTAAAGAAATTAGAACTGCAGATCATAAAATTTAAATGTTGCCTGTGTATTTCATTCAGATAGCAAAACACTGGGTGAGTAATTTTGTGCTAGCAAAATGACATTAATAGCAACTATTTAAGGGAGACATACCAAATTCAATCAGCATTTATTATCAATACACTAAAAAAGAGCAAGAACATAAAACTAAGTTGGAGAATGAGCTCACTGGCTAGAGGTTGTGCTTGTGAAAGAACTCCACACGCCATGGTCACGACATGGCCGCTGCAATTGAGTATATGAAGTGGATAGATTCTGCGCCAGAAAGAAATATAGATTTTTAGAAATATAGATTTTCAAATGATCAACATATGCATCAAGACACATCCGACTTCAATAGTTCTAGTCATGGCAGTACTTTGTACGCATGATTCGATGTTTCACAGCTCAAACCAAATTAGCAATTTCTTTGATTCAGTATGCGCGTGATTTACTAATGTTTCAGTATTTCAGAGTGTGCCTCATGCCTCTTACTTTATGCCTGAAAGAGCAATAGAGGCACGCGACGGGAAGACGACTTTATGCGCTAATGATTTTCTTATCAACTTGTTTTGCAGATAAATGCACAACTTTGCTTGATGGTGTGGGACAGGGAAGGAGCAACGGCGGTGATTTTCTTATCAACTTGTTTTCACAACTAATTCAGCAGCAACCAATGTGAAAAGCTCTTTTTCTATCTCCAGGTTTCACGATAAATGCTGTCTACAAAACCTACTACCCTTTTGTACATAAAGAATCATTGCTAGACAATAACGTTGTGAAAACTATATCTCAATGCCACTCATACTCAAATTATACTACGAACTCCATCCTTGGAGCCCCTAATTAACAATCCAAGAAGCAACATGTT
>NC_057810.1:685615479-685617305 GCF_018294505.1 Triticum aestivum
GTACAAACCATGGTGTTAGGCTCGAACGAGTGCTCCTCATCAAGGATGAGGGCCACAGTCCTCGTAGCAGTAGGGGTGGACGAACTCGGGTCTGCCCACCTTCTCTATATCCATGTCCAGCTCCTCCATCCCCTCCCTATCTGCACCCGCCATCAAGATGAGAGAAACAATGCAAGATTTGGAGCCATGGGCGTCTTGATCATTCAAATAGAGCAAAATCAAGCATGTTCAAGTCTTATGAAATTGAGCAACCACTCATGTACTAATACCAAAGAACAAACAGAAGTGTAGCTTCAAGTACGAATATCTATCCAAAGGAGGTGTAGTGTTGTGCTGCTTTTAATATTGCATCAAGCATAGTAGTGCAGCGGGACTATTCGGTTCAACATGGTTATAGTAGCTGAAACTTAGTGGTTCAGTTAACCACTTTGAGCACTAACTGAAGTAGGGAGCATATCAATAGTAGATCATCAATTGAGGAATCCTAATTAACCACACACAAAAGCATCTAGCTACCCCCAAATGATTTACTGTGCAAGCAAGCACCACATAAACCGTAGCAACATGTCCAGCAAGGATACAAAACACGGGATAGGAGCAATTCTTGTACATAGAAAGTGAACAACCCTAGCATGACATACATAACTTTGGGCTCGATGGTGAGGAACAGACCTCAACATTGCGGTTTTGTATCCGATGCTATCATCCATTGTCGTCACACGGCAAAGGTCACCTCAGGAAGCGCACACTCCTTTGCAAACTCTGCTACGGCAAAGCAATAGTCAGTTATGCAGGCAGGCGTGAGTAAGAAACCAATTGGAAGTGTGATTATTCATATAAATTCATTGACCAAAATAACAAATCTAAGAGAAGTTGGTCATTGATTAATTTTTAATAAGTTGTAAATTCATTCATTCTCTCCTTGATCTAGAGGAAGGTTGATTCAGTGGTAAAATTTAGTAAGGAAAGAAAGTGTATTCTTTCCGGTGGTAAGCAGCGTATCCATCGATCCATACATACATCTCCCTGGTTGCACATGCATATAAAATGAACCCCCAAAAAAGAACTAATTTGGCACGCACCAGATGCTGAGACGAAGAAAAGAGGAAGAAGGAATCATCAACCAATCTCCTGATGCATCCATCTTTCTTGGGGAGGGCATCCCAAACTGCACACACGCACACACGAATCAGATGCTCGGATCGGGAAGAAAAAATGAAGCAACCAGACGGTAGGAGAGAGAGAGTGAGAGAGAGAGAGGAGAGGGGAGTGTACCTTCCATGGCGTGAGCTCCTCTCCTCTCTTTAAACACCGGTGGAGAAGAAGAAGCAAACCTAGAGCGAGCTTCCTTTCTTGTGGCAGCACAGCCGCTGCAACTCCTGTCTACCTACCTATGTACAGGAAGAGATGAGACGGGGTCAGAGGGAGAAAGAAGAGGAGGAGGAGGGACGCGATTTCTACCATACCACCGTCAGAGGAGAGAGGGGGCGAGCAGCAGATCCACCGTCGGCATGTGCCTGTGCTCGGTCTCTATGGCATGGCGGATCTGGCCAGCGCCAGCGTCGATGACGAGACCGTGCACCGACGACCCTGGTGCTAGGGTTAGCCGGGGCTGCGCGGAGAGGAGCGACGAGTCGGATCGACATGGTGGAGAAGGAGCCGCGTCGCGACATTAATCTTGCCCACGGCCTGCTGCTCCACCGCCTTGCCCTACTGCTGCTCCTCCCCGCTGCCGCCGTCGTCGTGCTCCTCGTCCTCCCTCCGCTGCTGCTCATCACGGTTCTAGGAGGTGGTTGGCGGCAGTGGGTATGTGGGTGGGAGGAGAG
>NC_057810.1:685617315-685618840 GCF_018294505.1 Triticum aestivum
AGGCGCGCGGGAGGGAGGGAGGGAGGCGGCTGCAGGAGGGAGGGAGGGAGAGAGGAGGAGGCGGCTAGGTCTCCACCACAGGAGCGCCCCCCTTTTATACCCCCACAACGCGAAAGGACTGGAATGCCCTGGTTGGGGCATGGTATTTACATTCTGTTGCCATTGGAATTTTATCCGACGGCCCAAGACAATCAGGTAAATATCAGACGGCCCACGGTGATCTGGCCTGAGATCCGGCGGCGTGTATCGCGACGAGATTTCGATCCGACGGTCCAGAATCCAAACGCATGGGGTGGCTTCGTTTTGCTTCGGACTCTAACAATGGGATGGATAGAAGGTGACTAGCGTGTGGAAAGCTAGCTAGGTGCTACTGCAATACCAGGTTGACACGCGTGTATGGTATTTCTCCTATGTATGCCTCGCGGTCATGGAATCGATGCATGCCTGCGTGCTTTAATGTTGGTTGCAACACTTCAGCACCATTGCAACCTTCTAATTTTGGTCGCGACTAACGTCCAGTCGACTGGACGTTAAGCATTAGATCTGCATGATCATCACCCACCTTTCTCCCGCGCGACCCGCTTCGCCCGAGCAACCAACAATGACCAAGCCTTCCTTCGCAAGGCCCAGCACGTGCAACGCATGAGGCCCAAGACAAAGACAACCCTTCTGGCCCACCTTGTCCTCGCACGTGACTTACCACCCCAAAACCCCAGTTTCTTACCTCCATCGCAAGAAACAGCCACCCGCCCCCTGTCAATTCTCCTCTCTGCCCGACGCGCCTCCATCACCGACGACCTCGCCCCCGATCTGATCCACCAAAAAAACCATCAAAAACACTCGCAAACACAAGGATTTGAGAGATGGCCTGGTTCACCACATCATCATCACAAGGGTTACCACATGCTACGGGACCAATTACCCCAGTTCATCTGAATTTGGTCATAATCAGACAAAAAATCAAGGAGGTAAGTGATTCAACCTCCATACACATGCTGCATTTTCATTTCATACCAAGAAAATCAAGGCAAAAATCCATGGAATAAGAACAAAGCCAAAAGGATGTAGAAAAAGATAGCCCTTTTACTACATGTGTGGAATTCCTCCATTATAATTGAGTTACCATTCAATTCAGACAGGTTACCAACAAGATTGTATTAAGTTGCCTTTTTTAAGCCAAAAAGTTGGTAAAAGTGATCCATTTTCCTAGTCTACATATTCTACATTAGTTCTTTCATCCTTCATCATTGAGTTACCATCATAATCCATATAGATTACCATCATGATTCTATTAAGCTATCTTTTTTGAAGCATGTTAAAACTACATGTATGGAAGACCTCGATGTATGAAATTTTTCATTAATAATCGAGTTATCATTTCAGATCAATATATATTACGAAAGTGTATGCACTGAGTAATAAGTAAAACAAGAATAAAAAATGAAAAAGCATCCTTTAACACTTATTCACCGTAAAAAATATCATTTTTTATTGAAGAACCATTAGTGTATGTGAACAACAGACA
>NC_057810.1:685620004-685622409 GCF_018294505.1 Triticum aestivum
AGCGAGCCAACGAGTCCAGAAACAGGAGGGGTGAATGCTGATCAGGGAGACAAAAACACTGAGGCCTACTCCACACTGAAGCCTCTTGATGAAACGATGAAGTTTGATACTTATGAGGAAGCTTATGATCACTACAAGCAATATGCGCTCAGACATGGGTTTGGGATAAGGCTGGAATACTGGAAAACAATTAAAGACGATGTTGTAAGCAGGGTCATCTTGGTTTGTGGGAAAAGCGGCAAGCCAAAAAGAACAAGGAGGAGACACAGGATGTGCGCAACCCAAAAGGCATCATGAAGAAGAGCAAATGAGGGAAGGTTGTGAGGTCTGGATGTCTGGCCCATCTTTACATTACCCACACGGATGCATGGTGGAGAGTCAAATGCTTCAACGACAACCACAACCACCCTCTAATTACAAAGCCGTCCCTAACAAAGTTCCTATCATCACATAGGAACATTCCCAAGGATGAGCAGGACTTCTTGAAGATACTGCACGGATGCAACATAGAGACAACAAGACAGATGCAACTACCGGCATGGTTCTATGGGTCTCCTAAAGATGGACCATACACGACAAAGGATATCGCAAACCAGCAAGCTAAATTCCGCATGGAGTACCGTCACGCTGATGTGGGAAGCCCAATCTCATAATTCCAAGATATGAAGGCACAAGATCCAGATTTCTATTAGAGAATAAAGCTTGACGACGAGGATAGAGTGGGAATTTTTTTTCGATAGATGGTGCGTCACGCAGGGCATATGCTAGATACAATGATTGTTGGGGAACGTTGCAGAAAATAAAAAATTTCCTACGATTTCACCAAGATCCATCTATGAGTTCATCTAGAAACGAGTGATAGTAGTGCATCTACATACCTTTGTAGATCGCGAGCGGAAGCATTCAAGAGAACGGGGTTGAGGTAGTCGTACTCGTCGTGATCCAAATCACCGATGGCCAAGTGCCGAACGGACAGCACCTCCGCGTTCAACACACATACGGAGCGGATGACGTCTCCTCCTTCTTGATCCAGCAAGGGGGAAGGAGAGGTTGATGAAGATCCAGCAGCACGACAGCGTGGTGGTGGATGTAGCAGGGTTCTGGCAGAGCTTCGCCGAGCTTCTGCGAGAGGGAGAGGTGTAGCAGGGGAGAGGGAGACGCCAAAGCTTCAGGGTACCGCTGCCCTCCCTCCCCCCTCCTTTATATAGGCTGCCAGGGGGGGCGCCGGGCCTGGAGATCAGATCTCCCAAGGGGGGCAGCGGCCAGGGGGTGGAGTGCCCCCCAAGGCAAGTGGAGCGCCCCCCCCCCCACCCTAGGGTTTCCAACCCTAGGCGCAGGGGGGGCCAAGGGGGGGGGGGCGCACCAGCCCACCAGGGGATGGTCCCTTCCCCACTTCAGCCCACGGGGCCCTCTGGGATAGGTGGCCCCACCTCGTGGACCCCCGGGACCCTTCCGGTGGTCCCGGTACAATACCGGTGACCCCCGAAACTCTCCCGATGGCCGAAACACCACTTCCTATATATAATTCTTTACCTCCGGACCATTCCGGAACTCCTCGTGACGTCCGGGATCTCATCCGGGACTTCGAACAACTTTCGGTTTGCTGCATACTCATATTCATACAACCCTAGCGTCACCGAACCTTAAGTGTGTAGACCCTACAGGTTCGGGAGACATGCAGACATGACCGAGACGGCTCTCCGGTCAATAACCAATAGCGGGATCTGGATACCCATGTTGGCTCCCACATGCTCCTCGATGATCTCATCGGATGAACCACGATGTCGAGGATTTAAGCAACCCCGTATACAATTCCCTTTGTCAATCGGTATGTTACTTGCCCGAGATTCGATCGTCGGTATCCCAATACCTCATTCAATCTCGTTACCGGCAAGTCACTTTACTCGTACCATAATGCATGATCCCGTGACCAGACACTTTGTCACTTTGAGCTCATTATGATGATGCACTACCGAGTGGGCCCAGTGATACCTCTCCGTCATACGGAGTGACAAATCCCAGTCTTGATCCATGTCAACCCAACAGACACTTTCGGAGATACCTGTAGTGCACCTTTATCGTCACCCAGTTATGTTGTGACGTTCGGTACACCCAAAGCACTCCTACGGTATCCGGGAGTTACACGATCTCATGGTCTAAGGAAAGATACTTGACATTGGAAAAGCTCTAGCAAACGAACTACACGATCTTTGTGTTGTGCTTAGGATTGGGTCTTGTCCATCACATCATTCTCCTAATGATGTGATCCCGTTATCAATGACATCCAATGTCCATAGTCAGGAAACCATGACTATCTGTTGATCAACGAGCTAGTCAACTAGAGGCTCACTAGGGACATGTTGTGGTCTAAGTATTCACACGTGTATTACGATTTCCGGATAATA
>NC_057810.1:685622419-685625648 GCF_018294505.1 Triticum aestivum
AGGCGCGCGGGAGGGAGGGAGGGAGGCGGCTGCAGGAGGGAGGGAGGGAGAGAGGAGGAGGCGGCTAGGTCTCCACCACAGGAGCGCCCCCCTTTTATACCCCCACAACGCGAAAGGACTGGAATGCCCTGGTTGGGGCATGGTATTTACATTCTGTTGCCATTGGAATTTTATCCGACGGCCCAAGACAATCAGGTAAATATCAGACGGCCCACGGTGATCTGGCCTGAGATCCGGCGGCGTGTATCGCGACGAGATTTCGATCCGACGGTCCAGAATCCAAACGCATGGGGTGGCTTCGTTTTGCTTCGGACTCTAACAATGGGATGGATAGAAGGTGACTAGCGTGTGGAAAGCTAGCTAGGTGCTACTGCAATACCAGGTTGACACGCGTGTATGGTATTTCTCCTATGTATGCCTCGCGGTCATGGAATCGATGCATGCCTGCGTGCTTTAATGTTGGTTGCAACACTTCAGCACCATTGCAACCTTCTAATTTTGGTCGCGACTAACGTCCAGTCGACTGGACGTTAAGCATTAGATCTGCATGATCATCACCCACCTTTCTCCCGCGCGACCCGCTTCGCCCGAGCAACCAACAATGACCAAGCCTTCCTTCGCAAGGCCCAGCACGTGCAACGCATGAGGCCCAAGACAAAGACAACCCTTCTGGCCCACCTTGTCCTCGCACGTGACTTACCACCCCAAAACCCCAGTTTCTTACCTCCATCGCAAGAAACAGCCACCCGCCCCCTGTCAATTCTCCTCTCTGCCCGACGCGCCTCCATCACCGACGACCTCGCCCCCGATCTGATCCACCAAAAAAACCATCAAAAACACTCGCAAACACAAGGATTTGAGAGATGGCCTGGTTCACCACATCATCATCACAAGGGTTACCACATGCTACGGGACCAATTACCCCAGTTCATCTGAATTTGGTCATAATCAGACAAAAAATCAAGGAGGTAAGTGATTCAACCTCCATACACATGCTGCATTTTCATTTCATACCAAGAAAATCAAGGCAAAAATCCATGGAATAAGAACAAAGCCAAAAGGATGTAGAAAAAGATAGCCCTTTTACTACATGTGTGGAATTCCTCCATTATAATTGAGTTACCATTCAATTCAGACAGGTTACCAACAAGATTGTATTAAGTTGCCTTTTTTAAGCCAAAAAGTTGGTAAAAGTGATCCATTTTCCTAGTCTACATATTCTACATTAGTTCTTTCATCCTTCATCATTGAGTTACCATCATAATCCATATAGATTACCATCATGATTCTATTAAGCTATCTTTTTTGAAGCATGTTAAAACTACATGTATGGAAGACCTCGATGTATGAAATTTTTCATTAATAATCGAGTTATCATTTCAGATCAATATATATTACGAAAGTGTATGCACTGAGTAATAAGTAAAACAAGAATAAAAAATGAAAAAGCATCCTTTAACACTTATTCACCGTAAAAAATATCATTTTTTATTGAAGAACCATTAGTGTATGTGAACAACAGACAGGACATAACAAACCCATGACAGAACAAGTTATCATGCTAATTCATAACAATTTACCAGAAAAACTCTATACCAACACTTATAAGCCCATGGATGCACACAGAACTAAGGTGCTAAAACACTACAGGAATACCATGTGTTGATTTACATTGTTGCAATCAGAATTGTTTGTTAATAAATGATGTTGATGAAATGAGGTTGTAGATACTATCTCTATCATACTCTCATACGCTGGTTACTCCCAAAGTTATACCTGTTATAAAAAATGAAGTAATCAGTGCAAAAAACAAAAAATAATACTTGTTGCAAAAAATAATCAAAATTACTTGGAAGTGCGGAATTGATGGATGCAATTATATGTGCTAGCAGGTGCTGCAACACAAAAAATGGCGCAGGAAAACGAGGGTAATGTGGATATCATGATGAGTGGTGTGGGGGCAAACCAACAGTGTGAGTATGCACACACGGCAAGTTTTGGTTCTGCCAACATCAATAAAACAGACGAAGGTAAACATTTACCATGCCACCACATTTTCATACACAGACAGGTCACCATCCTACTTGAATTGCAACTACCAACTATGTTGTTTACAACTACCACATTTACTACAATCTAGTTACTTAACCATGCATCAGTTCACAAAAAGAAATAATAACAAACTTAATGCACACAAGTTACCATGAAATTTGGTACAATTACCACACTCACTGCATACAAATTATCATGCAATCTGTATTACAATTACCATGCTTTCAGTTTACAACTACAAAAGAGCTTACTACATGCAAACTTTACTAGGTCAGTGGAGTGCAAGTTACCACACATTTTGGTGTGTAAAATTACCACACAAACTAACATCTTCAAAAACATTGCAGGTGCTACATCTAGAAGAAACTCAATGGCCTGAGAGCCCAGCAAAGAACCGACTACTAGCAGCGTAGGGGGGAGAAGGCTTCTTTGATCAGTCAGTCAGCGAGCCAACGAGTCCAGAAACAGGAGGGGTGAATGCTGATCAGGGAGACAAAAACACTGAGGCCTACTCCACACTGAAGCCTCTTGATGAAACGATGAAGTTTGATACTTATGAGGAAGCTTATGATCACTACAAGCAATATGCGCTCAGACATGGGTTTGGGATAAGGCTGGAATACTGGAAAACAATTAAAGACGATGTTGTAAGCAGGGTCATCTTGGTTTGTGGGAAAAGCGGCAAGCCAAAAAGAACAAGGAGGAGACACAGGATGTGCGCAACCCAAAAGGCATCATGAAGAAGAGCAAATGAGGGAAGGTTGTGAGGTCTGGATGTCTGGCCCATCTTTACATTACCCACACGGATGCATGGTGGAGAGTCAAATGCTTCAACGACAACCACAACCACCCTCTAATTACAAAGCCGTCCCTAACAAAGTTCCTATCATCACATAGGAACATTCCCAAGGATGAGCAGGACTTCTTGAAGATACTGCACGGATGCAACATAGAGACAACAAGACAGATGCAACTACCGGCATGGTTCTATGGGTCTCCTAAAGATGGACCATACACGACAAAGGATATCGCAAACCAGCAAGCTAAATTCCGCATGGAGTACCGTCACGCTGATGTGGGAAGCCCAATCTCATAATTCCAAGATATGAAGGCACAAGATCCAGATTTCTATTAGAGAATAAAGCTTGACGACGAGGATAGAGTGGGAATTTTTTTT
>NC_057810.1:685626281-685635834 GCF_018294505.1 Triticum aestivum
GGGGGGGGGGCGCACCAGCCCACCAGGGGATGGTCCCTTCCCCACTTCAGCCCACGGGGCCCTCTGGGATAGGTGGCCCCACCTCGTGGACCCCCGGGACCCTTCCGGTGGTCCCGGTACAATACCGGTGACCCCCGAAACTCTCCCGATGGCCGAAACACCACTTCCTATATATAATTCTTTACCTCCGGACCATTCCGGAACTCCTCGTGACGTCCGGGATCTCATCCGGGACTTCGAACAACTTTCGGTTTGCTGCATACTCATATTCATACAACCCTAGCGTCACCGAACCTTAAGTGTGTAGACCCTACAGGTTCGGGAGACATGCAGACATGACCGAGACGGCTCTCCGGTCAATAACCAATAGCGGGATCTGGATACCCATGTTGGCTCCCACATGCTCCTCGATGATCTCATCGGATGAACCACGATGTCGAGGATTTAAGCAACCCCGTATACAATTCCCTTTGTCAATCGGTATGTTACTTGCCCGAGATTCGATCGTCGGTATCCCAATACCTCATTCAATCTCGTTACCGGCAAGTCACTTTACTCGTACCATAATGCATGATCCCGTGACCAGACACTTTGTCACTTTGAGCTCATTATGATGATGCACTACCGAGTGGGCCCAGTGATACCTCTCCGTCATACGGAGTGACAAATCCCAGTCTTGATCCATGTCAACCCAACAGACACTTTCGGAGATACCTGTAGTGCACCTTTATCGTCACCCAGTTATGTTGTGACGTTCGGTACACCCAAAGCACTCCTACGGTATCCGGGAGTTACACGATCTCATGGTCTAAGGAAAGATACTTGACATTGGAAAAGCTCTAGCAAACGAACTACACGATCTTTGTGTTGTGCTTAGGATTGGGTCTTGTCCATCACATCATTCTCCTAATGATGTGATCCCGTTATCAATGACATCCAATGTCCATAGTCAGGAAACCATGACTATCTGTTGATCAACGAGCTAGTCAACTAGAGGCTCACTAGGGACATGTTGTGGTCTAAGTATTCACACGTGTATTACGATTTCCGGATAATACAATTATAGCATGAATAAAAGACAATTATCATGAACAAGGAAATATAATAATAATCCTTTTATTATTGCCTCTAGGGCATATTTCCAACAGTCTCCCACTTGCACTATAGTCAATCATCTAGTTACATTGTGATGAATCGAACACCCATAGAGTTCTGGTGTTGATCATGTTTTGCTCACGGAAGAGGTTTAGTCAACGGATCTGCGACATTCAGATCCGTATGTACTTTGCAAATATCTATGTCTCCATCTTGAACATTTTCACGGATGGAGTTGAAATGACGCTTGATGTGCCTGGTCTTCTTGTGAAACCTGGGCTCCTTGGCAAGGGCAATAACTCCAGTGTTGTCATAGAAGAGAGTGATTGGCCCGACACATTGGGTATGACTGCTAGGTCGGTGATGAACTCCTTCATCCATATTGGTTCATGCGCTGCCTCCGAGGCTGCCATGTACTCCGCTTCACATGTAGATCCCGCCACGACGCTCTGCTTGCAACTGCACCAGCTTACTGCTCCACGATTCAACATATACACGTATCCAGTTTGTGACTTAGAGTCATCCATATCTGTGTCGAAGCTAGCGTCGACGTAACCCTTTACGACGAGCTCTTCGTCACTTCCATAGACGAGAAACATGTCCTTTGTCCTTTTCAGGTACTTCAGGATATTCTTGACCGCTGTCCAGTACACTCATCTCTTCTTTATCTTTTGCCGTGGTCGGGCATTGAGCCGAGCTCAATCTCACACCTTGCAATACAGGCAAGAACCCTTTCTTGGACTGATCCATTTTGAACTTCTTCTAAATCTTATCAAGGTATGTGCTTTGTGAAAGACCTATGAGGCGTCTCAATCTATCCCTATAGATCTTGATGCCTAATATGTAAGCAGCTTCTCCAAGGTCCTTCATTGAAAAACACTTATTCAAGTAGGCCTTAATGCTGTCCAAAAGTTCTATATCATTTCCCATCAAAAGTATGTCATCTACATATAATATGAGAAATGCTACAGAGCTCCCACTCACTTTCTTGTAAACGCAGGCTTCTCCATAAGTCTGCATAAACCCAAACACTTTGATCATGTCATCAAAGCGAATGTTCCAACTCCGAGATGCTTGCACCAGCCCATAAATGGATCGCTGGAGCTTGCATACCTTGTTAGCATTTTTAGGATCGACAAAACCTTCCGGCTGCATCATATACAGTTCTTCCTTAAGATAGCCGTTAAGGAATGCCGTTTTGACGTCCATCTGCCATATCTCATAATCATAGTATGCGGCAATTGCTAACATGATTCAGACGGACTTCAGCTTCGCTACGGGACAGAAAGTCTCATCGTAGTCAACCCCTTGAACTTGCCGATAACCCTTAGCGACAAGTCGAGCTTTATAGATGGTAATATTACCATCCGCATCCGTCTTCTTCTTGAAGATCCATTTGTTTTCTATCGCTCGCCGATCATCGGGCAAGTCTGTCAAAGTCCATACTTTGTTTTAATACATGGATTCTATCTCGGATTTCATGGCTTCAAGGCATTTGTTGGAATCTGGGCCCGCCATCACTTCTTCATAGTTCGAAGGTTCACCATTTTCTAACAACATGATTTCCAGGACAGGGTTGCCATACCACTCTGGTGTGGAACGTGTCCTTGTGGACCTACGAAGTTCAGTAGCAACTTGATCCGAAGTACCTTGATCATCATCATTAATTTCCTCTCCAGTCGGTGTAGGCACCACATGAACATTTTCCTGAGCTGCACTACTTTCCGGTTCGAGAGGTAGTACTTCATAGAGTTCTACTTTCCTCCCACTTACTCCTCTCAAGAGAAACTCTTTTTCCAGAAAGGATCCGTTCTTGGCAACAAAGATCTTGCCCTCGGATCTAAGGTAGAAGGTATACCCAATGGTTTCCTTAGGGTATCCTATGTAGACGCATTTTTCCGACTTGCGTTCGAGCTTTTCAGGTTGAAGTTTGTTGACATAAGCATCGCATCCCCAAACTTTTAGAAATGACAGCTTAGGTTTCTTCCCAAACCATAATTCATACGGTGTCGTCTCAACGGATTTAGACGGTGCGCTATTTAAAGTGAATGTAGCTGTCTCTAGAGTGTATCCCCAAAATGATAGCGGTAAATCGGTAAGAGACATCATAGATCGCACCATATCCAATAGAGTGCGATTACGATGTTCGGACACACCATTACGCTGAGGTGTTCTAGGCGGCGTGAGTTGTGAAACGATTCCACATTTTCTTAAGTGTGTACCAAATTCGTGACTTAAATATTCTCCTCCACGATCTGATCGTAAGAATTTTATCTTTCGGTCACGTTGATTCTCTACTTCATTTTGAAATTCCTTGAACTTTTCAAAGGTTTCAGACTTGTGTTTCATCAAGTAGACATACCCATATCTACTTAAGTCATCAGTGAGAGTGAGAACATAACGATATCCTCCGCGAGCCTCAACGCTCATTGGACCACACACATCAGTATGTATGATTTCCAATAAGTCGGTTGCTCGCTCCATTGTTCCGGAGAACGGAGTCTTGGTCATTTTTCCCATGAGGCATGGTTCGCATGTGTCAAATGATTCATAATCGAGAGACTCTAAAAGTCCATCAGCATGGAGCTTCTTCATGCCCTTGACACCAATGTGACCAAGGCAGCAGTGCCACAAGTATGTGGGGACTATCGTTTTCAACTTTACATCTTTTGGTATTCACACTATGAATATGTGTAACATTACGTTCGAGATTCATTAAGAATAAACCATTGACCATCGGGGCGTGACCATAAAACATATCTCTCATATAAATAGAACAACCATTATTCTTGAATTTAAATGAGTAGCCATCTCGTATTAAACGAGATGCAGATACAATGTTCATGCTCAAACTTGGCACTAAATAACAATTATTGAGGTTTAAAACTAATTCCGTGGGTAAATGTAGAGGTAGCGTGCCGACGGCGATCACATCGACCTTGGAACCATTCCCGACGTGCATCGTCACCTCGTCCTTCGCCAGTCTCCGCTTATTCCGCAGCTCCTGCTGTGAGTTACAAATATGAGCAACGGCACCGGTATCAAATACCCAGGAGTTACTACGATTACTGGTAAGGTACACATCAATTACATGTATATCAAATATACCTTTAGTGTTACCGGGCTTCTAGTCCGCTAAGTATTTGGGGCAGTTCCGCTTCCAGTGACCCTTCCCTTTGCAATAAAAGCACTTAGTCTCAGGCTTGGGTCCATTCCTTGACTTCTTCCTAACAACTGGCTTAGCGAGCGCGGCAACATCTTTGCCGTCCTTCTTGAAGTTCTTCTTACCCTTGCCCTTCTTGAACTTGGTGGTTTTATTGACCATCAACACTTGATGTTCTTTCTTGATTTCTACCTTTGCTGACTTCAGCATTGAAAAGACTTCAGGAATAGTTTTCACCATCCCCTGCATATTGTAGTTCATCACAAAGCTCTTGTAGCTCGGTGGGAGCGACTGAAGGATTCTGTCAATGACCGCCTCGTCCGGGAGGTTGATGTCCAGCTGGGACAGGTGGTTGTGCAACCCAGAAATTTTGAGTATGTGCTCACTGACAGAACTGTTTTCCTCCATCTTACAACTATAGAACTTGTCGGAGACTTCATATCTCTCGACCCAGGCATGAGCTTGGAAAACCAATTTCAGCTCCTCGAACATATCATATGCTCTGTGTTGCTCAAAATTCTTTTGGAGCCCCAGTTCTAAGCTGTAAAGCATGACGCACTGAACGAGGGAGTAATCATCAGCACGTGACTCCCAAGCGTTCATAACGTCTTGGTTCTCTGGGATGGGTGCTTCACCTAGCGGTCCTTCTAGGACATATGCTTTCTTGGGAGCTATGAGGATGATCCTCAGGTTCCGGACCCAGTCCGAATAGTTGCTGCCATCATCTTTCAGCTTGGTTTTCTCTAGGAACACGTTGAAGTTCATGTTGACATGAGCGTTGGCCATTTGATCTACAAGACATATTTTGCAAAGATTTTAGACTAAGTTCATGATAATTAAGTTCATCTAATCAAATTTTGAACTCCCACTCAGATTTGACATCCCTCTAGTCATCTAAGTGTTACATGATCCGAGTCGACTAGGCCATGTCCGATCATCACGTGAGATGGACTAGTCATCATCGGTGAACATCTCCATGTTGATCGTATCTTCCATACGACTCATGTTCGACCTTTCGGTCTCTGTGTTCCGAGGCCATGTCTGTACATGCTAGGCTCGTCAAGTTAACCCTAAGTGCTTTTGCATGTGTAAAACTGTCTTACACCCGTTGTATGTGAACGTAACGATCTATCACACCCAATCATCACGTGGTGCTTCGAAACGACGAACTTTAGCAACGGCGCACAGTTAGGGGGGAACACTTTCTTGAAATTATTATAAGGGATCATTTTATTTACTACCGTCGTTCTAAGTAAACAAGATGCATAAACATAATAAACATCACATGCAATTATATAGTAGTGACATGATATGGCCAATATCATATAGATCCTTTGATCTCCATCTTCGCGGATCCATGATCATCTTCGTCACCGGCATGACACCATGATCTCCATCATCATGATCTCCATCATCGTGTCTCCATGATGTTGCTCGCCAACTATTACTTCTACTACTATGGCTAACGGTTTAGCAATAAAGTAAAGTAATTACATGGCGTTAAATCATTGACACGTAGGTCATACAATAATTAAGACAACTCCTATGGCTCCTGCCGGTTGTCATACTCATCGACATGCAAGTCGTGAGTCCTATTACAAGAACATGATTTCATACATCACAATATATCATTCATCATTCATCACAACTTTTGGCCATATCACATCACATAGCAATTGCTGCAAAAACAAGTTAGACGTCATCTAATGTTGTTGCATCTTTTACGTGGCTGCAATTGGGTTCTAGCAAGAACGTTTTCTTACCTATGAATAACCACAACGTGATTTTGTCAACTTCTATTTACCCTTCATAAGGACCCTTTTCATCGAATCCGCTCCAACTAAAGTGGGAGAGACAGACACCCGCTAGCCACCTTATGCAACTAGTGCATGTCAGTCGGTGGAACCTGTCTCACGTAAGCGTACGTGTAAGGTCGGTCCGGGCTGCTTCATCCCACAATACCGCTGAAGCAAAATAAGACTAGTAGTGGCAAGCAAGTTGACAACATCTACGCCCACAACAGATTTGTGTTCTACTCGTGCAATAGAGAACTACGCATAGACCTAGCTCATGATGCCACTGTTGGGGAACGTTGCAGAAAATAAAAAATTTCCTGCGGTTTCACCAATATCCATCTATGAGTTCATCTAGCAACGAGTGATAGTAGTGCATCTACATACCTTTGTAGATCGCGAGCGGAAGCGTTCAAGAGAACGGGGTTGAGGTAGTCGTACTCATCGTGATCCAAATCACCGATGATCAAGTGCCGAACGGACAGCACCTCCGCGTTCAACACACGTACGGAGCGGATGACGTCTCCTCCTTCTTGATCCAGCAAGGGGGAAGGAGAGGTTGATGAAGATCCAGCAGCACGACGGTGTGGTGGTGGATGCAGAAGGGTTCCGGGAGAGCTTCGCCGAGCTTCTGCGAGAGGGATCGGTGTAGCAGGGGAGAGGGAGGCGCCAAAGCTTCAGGGTACCACTGCCCTCCCTCCCCCCACCTTTATATAGGCCCCCAGGGGGGGCACCGGCCCTGGAGATCAGATCTCCCAAGGGGGGCGGCGGCCAGGGGGGTGGAGTGCCCCCCAAGGCAAGTGGAGCGCCCCCCACCCTAGGGTTTCCAACCCTAGGCGCAGGGGGGGCCCAGGGGGGGGGGGCGCACCAGCCCACTAGGGGCTGGTCCCCTCCCCACTTCAGCCCACGGGGCCCTCCGGGATAGGTGGCCCCACCCGGTGGGCCCCCGGGACCCTTCCGGTGGTCCCGGTACAATACCGGTGACCCCCGAAACTCTCCCGATGGCCCAAACACCACTTCCTATATATAATTCTTTACCTCCAGACCATTCCGGAACTCCTCGTGATGTCCGGGATCTCCTCCGGGACTCCGAACAACTTTCGGTTTGCTGCATACTCATATTCATACAACACTAGTGTCACCGAACCTTAAGTGTATAGACCCTACGGGTTCAGGAGACATGCAGACATGACCGAGACGGCTCTCCGGTCAATAACCAACAACGGCATCTGGATTGGCTCCAACATGCTCCTCGATGATCTCATCGGATGAACCACGATGTCGAGGATTTAAGCAACCCCGTATACAATTCCCTTTGTCAATCGGTATGTTACTTGCCCGAGATTCGATCGTCGGTATCCCAATACCTCATTCATTCTCGTTACCGGCAAGTCACTTTACTCGTACCGTAATGCATGATCCCATGACCAGACACTTGGTCACTTTGAGCTCATTATGATGATGCACTACCGAGTGGGCCCAGTGATACCTCTCCATCATACGGAGTGACAAATCCCAGTCTCGATCCGTGTCAACCCAACAGACACTTTCGAAGATACATGTAGTGCACCTTTATAGTCACCCAGTTACGTTGTGACGTTTGGTACACCCAAAGCACTCCTACGGTATCCGGGAGTTACACGATCTCATGGTCTAAGGAAAGATACTTGACATTGGAAAAGCTCTAGCAAACGAACTACACGATCTTTGTGCTATGCTTAGGATTGGGTCTTGTCCATCACATCATTCTCCTAATGATGTGATCCCGTTATCAATGACATCCAATGTCCATAGTCAGGAAACCATGACTATCTGTTGATCAACGAGCTAGTCAACTAGAGGCTCACTAGGTATTCACACGTGTATTACGATTTCCGGATAATACAATTATAGCATGAATAAAAGACAATTATCATGAACAAGGAAATATAATAATAATCCTTTTATTATTGCCTCTAGGGCATATTTCCAACAATGATGTCATATCATTCGACACAACAAACATGTACAAGATGCATGTGCGCCCTTCATTGGCATTAATAATCAGGGGCAGCCACTCCAGTTTGGTTGTGGATTTGCTTCAAACGAACACTCTGGTAACTTTGTGTGGCTATTTAATGCATTCTTGCATGCAATGGGTGGAATTGCATCAAAGAACACAATAACATATTAAGATTTTGCAATGAGGAGTGATATTGATGAGGTGTTCGTCAGGATAGTACACAGGAATTTCCGCTGGCATATAATGAAAAAAGCCCAGGAAAAGCTTGGGAAGCTGATGGCTGATGATGAGCCACTAAACATGGCATTCGAGGATTATGTTGACAATAGCTTGACTGGTATTTTACTTCCCATGCTTACTACCTTAAACACAAAATGAGATCACATGCATGAGATCAACAGTTACCATGTAAGAAGGTGACAAGTTACCAGAGGATTATAACAAAGTTGCCTCCATTATTTTCTGTACTGAACCTATCATGTTTGTTGCATGCATTTCGGTTGTATGGCCCACTAGTTACAAAATAACTTTGCATCACCAACTAGTTATGATTCAAAGGAATTTTGTTTTTTACTAGTTAAAATGATGCTTTGTACTACAGACACCGAGTGGTATTCATCGTGAAAAAAAGATCCTATGTGCAATGTACTTACCATGATGCTTGAACTCAAATAAGCAAGTGTGTGATAGAATTATCAACAACTATAGTGTTCTAGTTACCAATCTGTCTGAGGTAAGGTTACCACCCTTCAAGACCTGATGTTACCATGTTTCTGTTATGAATGCAGTTGAGGAGTTTAAACACAAGTGGTGGGTGATGATGGAAGCGTATGGCCAGATCGAAGACGAGCATTTCCATTGGCTATGAGAAAACATGAAGTGTTGGGTCCCATATTACTATATGCATGATTTTTTTTTCATTCTTGCTGACCACGACAAGAAGTGAGGGGTTTAACTCTGTTCTCAAGAAGTATGTCAACCTAAACAACTCACTGGTCGAATTCGCACAACAGTACACCGTGATACAAGATAAGATGATGGCTAGCATGTCAAAAGAGTAGTTGGAAACGATATACAGAGAAACTGAAATGTACTCGATGATCTCGCTGGAGATGCAGGTGCAGGGGTTGTACACACATAACTTGTTTTGCAAGTTCCAAGTGGAGAAGAAGGTGAAATCAGCCTACAGATGCGACACATTGGATGATGGTACCTTCAATGTCAGCTCAGTACGGGGGGATAATACCAAAATATGGGGACAGGGACTACCATGTGCAAGCAAACATGGATGAAGGAACATACTCATGTTCTTGCTGCAAGTTTGATCGTGACGGAGTACTGTGCACACACGCACACTATGAGTGATGGACCAGATTGGGGTGTATGAGATACCTGAAAAGTACATCCTAAAGAGGTGGACTTGGGATCCAAAGGAGGATCTTATTCAACCTGATTTTGAACAGCCAATAGTTAAGAAGTCGACGCCAGAGGGGGGGGGGG
>NC_057810.1:685636030-685643278 GCF_018294505.1 Triticum aestivum
GGGGGGGGGGGAAGCGCCATGTGATATACGCCAATTCTAAAATAATTTAAAGCAGCAGCCAAAGACGCTTGCCTAACAGATGATGGAACCAGATTGGCAAGAAAACACCTGTATAATTTTAAGGAGAAGCTTGAAACCCTGAAGAATAGTCAAGTTAAAAAAGCAAGAAAGGAAAATGAAGAAGTAAAGAATCGTTTCAAGGACAACGGGATCCCTGACCGATACCTGTCGGACGGGTGAATGAAGACAACTCCGCCACACAACACCAAATCGCCCCGAATGCGCAACAACAGGACTCCCCCGCCCCCCCACACACACAGCAAGCAAGTGCTACTAATGCGCAACGACATTGAAACGCCGCCACACAGCAAGCAAGTGTTCTTGTGACGATACATGCTAGCAAAAACAATCATGCTTTTGCCATCCAGCCCCTACATCCTGATGTAGCTCCGTCCTCAAACACAAAGATGATACTAGACCCACGCAAGACTACAATGAAGGGGCGGCCAAAGTCAAAAAGGAAGTATTCAGGTTTTGACATTGCGAAGCCCAAGTCACAAATGGAATGTAGTGTGTGCAAGAGCCTGGACCACGACAAACGCACGTGCAACTCTCCCCTGACAAGATAAACGAAGAAGGTTCTTTGAAAAGGGAAGATGGTGGCTATATTCACTTCATGGACCATAATGTGCAAGCTATCAGCCCCCTGCTATGCTAGTTACCAGCATTGTATGCTGAACTTATCATGGCTTTGTAATGAAAATATTTTTACATCTATACATTTGTAAGCTATCGACACCCTGCTATGCTAGTTACCAACATTGTATGATGAAGTTGTCATGGATTTGTAATCCAAAAAAATTTTACATGTACATTTTTGTAAGCTACCGACACTGCATTGTATTAGTTATGAACAAGAAATCTTGGTCGTCGACCAAGATGCTCGCAGTTATCAAATAAAAAATGTGATCCAATTTATAATGACTGACAATGAATCTATCATTCGGTCAATGAATTTGTATACTATAGTAAAACAGCATGTCAACACTTTGCTCCATGACATTATCATGATAGATTCATGAAAAAGTTATCAGGACAGTTTGGTAGAAGTTATCACAATGCGATACTATAAGTTACCAACCCTCACATGAAGATATACCTGTGATAATGTGCCTCTAATGCAACTAAACAAACTAAAACAACACAGTCGTAACAATTCTCACCTCATCATCCCCTGCCAAACAGATGATAACGTCATTGTGTGCATTTGTTTTGATCATGATCTAACCACCTCAATGTCAAAATTTTCCCGAGAGCTGGAATTTGTTCTCGAGTTAAGGCCGAGCTATGTTTCCCATACTGTTGACCCAAAAGTGTATGGGGTTAATTTTAGCACTTTTCGATAAGTAAGAGTGTCGAACCCAACGAGGAGCAGAAGAAATGACAAGTAGTTTTCAGCAAGGTACTGTCTACAAGTGCTAAAATTGTGAGTAGCGGAGAAGTTTTATAGCAAGATAATTTGTAACGAGCAAGTAACAATAGTAGTAACAAAAGTGCAGCAAGGTAGCCCAATCCTTTTGAGGAAAAGGACAGGCCAAAATGGTTTCTTATGATAAGCAGAGTGTTCTTGAGGGTAGAATTTCATCTAGTCATTTTCATCATGTTGGCATAATTTGTGGTAGGTAGTTTAATAATTTGATATGTGGGTGGACCAGTGCTTAGGTGCTGTTCTTACTTGAACAAACCTCGTACTTATGATTAACCCTCTCGCAAGCATCCACAACTACGATAAAAGTATTAAGAATAAATTCTAATCATATCATTGAACTATTGGATCCAATCAGTCCCTTACGGAATATCGCATAAACTGGGGTTTAAGCTTCTGTCACTCTCGCAAACCACCATCTAATAACTACTCCACAATGCATTCCCTTAGGCCCAAATATGGTGAAGTGTCATGTAGTCGATGTTCACATGACACCACTAAAAGAATGGCAACATACATACCATCAAAATATCAAACACATATCAAGTTCACATGATTACTTGCAACATGATTTCTCCCGTGACCTCAAGAACGAAAGTGACTACTCACAAATGATAAACATGCTCAAGATCAGAGGGGTATTAAATATCATAATGGATCTGAACATATAATCTTCCACCAAATAAACCATATAGTAATCAACTACAAGATATAATCGATACTACTAGTCACCCGCAAGCACCAATATATAGTTTTGATACAAAGATTGAACACAAGAGATGAACTAGGGTTTGAGGGGAGTTGGTGCTATGAAGATGTTGATGAAGATAGCCCTCCCCAAGATGGGATAGTTGTTGGTGATGACGATGACGATGATTTTCCCCTCCAGGAGGGAAGTTTCCCCGGCGAAATCGCTCCACCGGAGGGCAAAAGTGCTCCCACTACTAGAAAAAGGGCTATAGATGGGATTGACACTAATGGCGCACCAGAGAGTAGGTGCGCCATTAGTATATATACAAATGGCGCACAGCGCACCACCTTGTGATACGCCATTAGAGTTGAAACTACTAATGGCGCACCAGGCAAAGAGTGCGCCATTAGTATCAAATTTTTTTTTTGAACTAGCGCGCCTGTCCAAACATACTAATGGCGCATCCAGATAAAGTGTGCCATTAGTACTTGTAACTACTAATGGCGCACCGGGAAAAGGGTGCGCCATTAGTACCAAAATTTTTTTGAACTAGTGCGCCTGTCCAAACATACTAATGGCGCATCCGGACGTAGTGCGCCATTAGTAGTTGTAACTACTAATGGCGAACGGTGCAAAGGGTGTGCCATTAGTATTAAATTTTTTTAACTAGTGCGCCTGTCCAAACATACTAATGGCGCATCAGGATAAAGTGCGCCATTAGTAGTTTAATCTAGTAATGGCGCACTGCGGATCAGTGCGCCATTAGTATTTTTTTTTTGCAAAACTACTAATGGCGCACCGCCAGAAGGTGCGCCATTAGTTACCTGAATTACTAATGGCGCATTTAGTGCTGGTGCGCCATTAGTAAGTGGGCATCAACAAGATATTTTGGACAGCCCTCTCCTACCCACACTCACTTTCTCCCCACTTCATTCTCTCCACCTCCTCCTTGTCTCGGGTGCCTCCTCTTTTTCACCTCATTTCCACCATAGATTCATTCAAATTAAGTGGTTAAATTACCTTGTTTTAATAGGTAAGTAAGGGGGGAAGCTATATTTATGTTGTTCTCCCTACAACAATGTGCACATGCACTTTTTACGGCCTAGCTAGATCTATGTATGTTCGTGGTGTTGCATATGTTTGTGGTGTTGCAAATGTGTTTGTGTTTCGAGGTGTACCGGTATTTGAAATGCGATAGTTGCCAATATTTTGCCGGAATGTTGATTCATTTCCGTTTCGGCGAGAATTTTGGCATTAAGCATTCTTTTTGGTCCTATTTTTAGGGAAAGCCATGCCAAATTTTTGTTTGGTTCTAAAATATCGTTTTGCTCTACCCCGCAGGCGACCATGGTCCGCACGATGACCGAAGGCATCGTGAATAGGTTTTTGAGGTCCGCGAAGGCCGAGATGCTTCAAAAGAATGAGACGGAGATAAGATGTCCGTGTCAAAGATGCAAGCTGAAGAGCCTTATTGCGGACCCGGATTCCGGGCAGGTGCGGGACCACCTGCTCTTGCGTGGTTTCATGGATGGCTATCGGTGGCAAGGTGATGAAGATGACTACGAAGTCGTCCATGGGGGCCGGGCAAGAAATGAGGAAGGGCAGCAAGACAACCACCACGGCTCGGGCGGGCGAGAAGACGAAGAATCCCCAGGAGATGATCACGACGGTGATGCTGTACACAGTCATCATGTAGAAGATGCAGGACATGATGATGAGGAAGATGCCGGAGCAGGCGACGGGCATGATCATGAAGATGATGATGCCGGCGGAGTAGACGATGCTGGACCATCGATGGGCTGGGTGCAGGACCCTCATATTCAAGAGCTGCTTCTCAAGCAGACGGATAACGCCAGAGCTGCCGCCCGAGAGAAAGCCAAGATGGATCAACTTGAGTTAGACGCGGTTACTCCATTGTATGAAGGATGCAGGCCCGAGGATACCCGCTTGAAAGTAACGCTCATGGCTCTGGAGATGAAGGTAAAACACAAAATGACCGACGCATGCTTCGACGAGAACATGTCATTCTGGCACGAACGTCTTCCCAAGGGGAACAAGTGCCCGACCAGTTTGGAGGAGGCGAAGAAAATCGTGTGTCCTCTCGATTTACCGCACGTGAAATACCATGTGTGCATGAACAATTGCATCATTTATTGGGACGAGCACGCGGAGTCTACCATATGTCCGGTGTGCGGCGTCACTCGATACAAGAAGAGGAAGAAAGCTCCTCGAAAAGTGGTGTGGTACTTTCCGATCACTCCTCGTCTGCAGCGCTATTTCGCGGACCCTAAGGTAGCAAAGCTCCTGCGTTGGCACGCGGATAGGGAGGAGGAGAAGCGAGAAGATGACGCAAATGATCCGGAGATAGATAAAAAAGACAAGATGCTGAGTCACCCTAAGGATGCGAGCCAGTGGCAAGCGTTGAACTTCGAAGACTCGGAATTTGGGAACGATCCAAGGAACATCATGCTGGGCGCGAGCACCGATGGAGTCAATCTGTTTGGCAGCCAGAGAAGCACACATAGCACCTGGCCTGTGTTTGTGTGGATGTACAACCTTCCCCCCTGGTTGTGCATGAAGAGGAAGTACATTCACATGAGTATGCTAATTGAAGGGCCGAAACAACCAGGGAACGACATCAATCTGTATCTGGGGCTGCTGAAAGAGGAGCTTGACACGCTGTGGAAAACGCCAGCCAATACGTGGGACGCCGCAGAGAAAGAATATTTCCCTATGAGAGCCGCACTGCTCATGATGGTGCACGACTATCTCGGTTACGGATATCTCGCGGGGCAGGTAGTCCATGGATTTTCTGGATGCGTAAGGTGCATGGATGACACAACGTATCGCCAGCTAGATAGAGATCCCGGGTCTTCGAAAACCGTGTTCATGGGACATCGAAGGTGGCTTCGTGATGATGACCCGTGGAGGAAACGCAAGGATCTATTCGATGGTGAAACCGAACCCCGAAAACGCCCGTGTACGAGGAGCGGCGAGGAAATAGATAAGCTGTTGAAAAATTGGAAAGACTGCCCACTGCCGGGAAAGAAGCAAAAGGCGCCAGAGCCGGGAAAGAAGCGAAAGGCGCCAGAGCCGCTGCTGAAGGTATGGAAAACAAGGTCTGTTTTCTGGGACTTGCCGTACTGGAAGATCCACCGTGTGCCTCACAACCTTGATGTCATGCATATCACGAAGAACGTGTGCGAGAGTCTGCTTGGTACCCTTCTCAACATGCCAGAGAGGACCAAAGATGGGCCGAAAGCAAGCGCAGACTTGAAATAAATGGGCATCAGGCAGGAGCTGCACGCTAATGATGATGATGATGATGATGATGATGATGAGGCGAAGCAGGACACAGAAAGTCGTCGCAAAGGCAAGAAGGCCAAGAAGACCGGAAATGACTACCCTCCCGCGTGCTTCACTCTAAGTCAGGAGGAGATCGAGCAGTTTTTCACCTGCCTCCTAGGAGTAAAACTTCCTTACGGTTACGCGGGGAAGATAAGCAGATACCTAGACCCAGCGAAGCAGAAGTTCAGCGGGATGAAGTCTCACGACTGTCGCGTGCTGATGACACAGATACTTCCAGTTGCAATCCGTGGGATCATGGACACGCACGTCCGTGAAACGCTATTTGTCCTATGCAACTTCTTCGACATCATCTCTCGGAAGTCGATTAGCGTGAGGCAACTCAGAAGGCTACAGGAAGAGATCGTGGTGATACTATGCGAGCTTGAGATGTACTTCCCGCCCGCATTCTTCGACGTTATGGTGCATCTGCTGGTCCATATAGTGGAGGATATCATCCAACTCGGGCCGACGTTCCTGCACAGCATGATGCCGTTCGAAAGGATGAATGGTGTCATAAAAGGATACGTTCGCAACATGTCATGTCCAGAAGGAAGCATAGCCAGGGGCTTTCTGACCGAAGAGTGCATCTCCTACTGCACGAATTATCTAGGCATCGAGAACCCCGTTGGTCTGCCCGTCAACAGGCACCTCGGCAGGCTCCCTGGATGGGGTTACCGTGAGGGTCGCCGCGAAATGCATGTCGACTTCGATGGTCGACTCGCCGACTTTGAAAGAGCAAACCTAGTCGCGCTACAACACATAGACGTGGTCGATCCTTGGGTGGTACAGCACAAAACCTTTATTAAGAAGACGTACAATGACCGAGGCCAACAGAGGACGGACGGAGATATACTCAAAGAGCACAACTCATGTTTCACGCGTTGGTTCAAGCAGAAGCTTCTGTCGTACCCTTTACATGAGGATTCTTCCGCGGAAGAACAACTCATATTCGCCTTGTCACAGGGCGCCGAGCACAACCTGATGACCTATGAGGCGTACGATATCAACGGCTACACATTCTACACCGAGGCCAAGGACATGAAGAGCGATGGTTATCAGAACTCCGGGGTAATGATGGAATCCTACACCTGTAACGACAAGGATAGATACTACGGAAGGATCGAGGAGGTCTGGGAGCTGAGCTACGCTGGAGAGAAGGTCCTGATGTTCTGTGTCAGATGGGCCAAGAACGTCATAAAAGAAGACCGGTATTTCACCACCATGGTTATACCCGAAGCCAAATCCAAGACCGCGGGCGCAAACGTCACCGCGAAAAATGAGCCATGGGTACTGGCTTCCCAAGTGGACCAATGCTTCTTCATTACCGACCCGCCAAAGCCCAGTCGTGTTGTCGTGAGGAGAGGCAAAAGGAAGATCATCGGAATGGATGGAGTAGCCAATGAGCAAGACTTCGACAAGCACGGCGACCCGAGGATCGAACATGACGAAGATGATGTAGTAGCAGCATACACCACAAGAAGAAGCAGGACCACCCACCTAAAGGACGTCCGTTCCATAGAAGAACTCCATTTGCGAAAAAGAAGGGCAAGAAGATTGTGAAGAGATAGCTAGCTAAGATCGATTGTATTTAAATCGTAGACTTCATTTCTCGATTGTATTTCATGGGCACTTTTTGAACTATCATGAATATTTTTTAATTTCATGGACACTATCCCACCTCGCCAGATCCGGTCCCACTCCATCTCGATCGCTATCCCACCTC
>NC_057810.1:685644245-685688336 GCF_018294505.1 Triticum aestivum
ACCGCCCCGACACCATCGTCGCCCCGCCGCCCTCGACGCCGCCCTGACACCAGCGCCGCCCCGTCCACACCATCGTCGCCAGCGCAGCCCGACACCATTGTTGAGTGCACACAAGAGCCCAAATATCCACGGAGCGCACGGAGGAGATCGTCATCATCCATCCAGATCGACTTCTTCTTCTTCAACTTTGCAGAATCGTCGGTGGTCGTCTCTTCCTCTAGGTATGCGCCTCCTTATTATCCATTCCATGCTCCTACAGTCCTGCGAATTCGCGGCCCCAAGTAGTAGATCGTGGTAAAATTCACTGGAGGGGATTTTTGTGCTCTGCTCTATTCGATGAACTGGGTGGGGATTTTTTTCTCCTTTTCTACGATCATGCGGTTAATTAGTCAGGGCTGTTGTGGAATTCGTAGTGGTGATGATGCGAAAGGCTAAAATCTAGCGCTACTTGCACTTGGTTTGGTTCAGAAAACCCGCAAAGTCTCTCGGATTGGTTAATAATCATATATGTATGCCCTTCCTTCATGTTTGATTAGCACATGCATGTTTCACCCGACTTGTATGAATAGGTTGCTGCTTGTTAGGCACGATGGACATGGTTTGGTCAAGTGCAAATTGAAATGGGAATTGGGTAGGCAGTTAGGCATGATGGCTGGTTGTTGCCGCCCTGTTTATTTTAGTTGTGAGGACGACTAGTTCTATTGCTGTTGCCCTGTCAAATGTTCTGTTGTGAGGACGACTAGTTCTGCTCTAGCTGGCATAAACTCATCAATGTGGTGCTACCAGCTCTTGAACCGACAAGAAAACTGGTTAACTGTACAAGAAAATGTGGTGCTACCAGCTCTTGAACCGACAAGAAAATTGGTTAACTGTACAAGAAAATGTGGTGCTACCAACCCTCCTCCTGCCCCCGTGAGCTCCCCCTCCTCCTCTCCTCCTCTCCCCATCTCCCCCTCTCACAATTTTTCACATTTTTCTTCCTGGTTCATTAGTTTTAGATATTGTACATCTAGAAAAACCAAATGCAACCAAAACAGTCAGTTATAGCGTTGTTTGTCTTGGCTAGTCTTTGCTGATAATAATCATCAACTTGTTGTCTTTTCCTCTCAAGGTTCTTGAACAGAAACAAGAAAGGAACGCCCTGTGACTCTATATGTTTCCAATAGTAGGTAGAATTTGCACGCAACCACCTGTTGTACGTGGAGGTCGGAACATAGGGAGTTGAGCAAGCTAGCGGTAGTTTGACTCCAAGTCTCCTCCCGGCTGTCATGAGACGTCCATGTTGTTCTTTCTGTAGTGTACTAGAAAGGTTACATCTTACAAGTTTAGAAGTGCATAGAGGAATGTATGGCATCGTGCAGCCCAACATAACAGAACAGTAGAAGTCCAGAATTCAAAAAATAAAAACAATAGAAGTCGCTGAGACGTTAGTTGATGATGACAAATTTTTTTCTGAACTCTACTTCAGAATGCTTTTTCTTTCTGAATGGCATGTGCAATTTCTGCAAGGGAAGATCCTTGGTTAATATCTGAAACTTGGTTAATCTACTAGATAAAACTTGGTTCTATCTGAAACAAAGAAACTATACACTAGATAAAATGGTTAGTATCTGAAGGGTTAAGCTTATTTTTGGTTAATCTACTGCTTCAAGTTTGCTTCATCAAATGATGCCTTTTTTGGCCATTTTAATATTTATTGAAATGGTTAGTATCTGGTACTTTAATCTTCCACAGTTCACCAAGAATCACTAGGAGTACTGTGCTGCTGTATTATGCCTAAAAAAACACTTGTTTGGTCAATTAAACAGGGCATTGAAAATTGACAGGGCATTTTTGTTTTCTGTTGAACCTAAGCAATTTCATACCCTTGACAAAGTTGATGCTTTGTTCTTTTGCTCTGCTCTGCTCTTGCTCTGCATGTGCTTCTCAGTTTGCTAGCTATATCTCTAGGTTCTTGATTGGCTTCACTAGTTGATTGGTTGTTTGCATTGTCTGTTTGTGCTACTTTCCCCCGAGCACCCATGATCTATAGTTCTTGTTACAGACAGAGAGTTGGTCCACTAGTTATGTAGTTTTTAGGAAAATGCTAGTAACTTGTGCTTTCATATCCTAGTTATGTAGTTTTTAGGCAAATGCTAGTAACTTGTGCTTTCATATCTCTGTATTGGTTCAGTAGGTGTTTCCTTTATTTTGCCAGTGTTAGATCATCTAACTGAATTTGTGTGTACAAGCCCTGCAGTGCAGATGTATTTTAGTGTAAGCTCAGCAATTTTCAGTGTAGCCCTGATGCTTCTTATATGTAATTACAGTATAAAACTTCCCCTAATAACAGTGTAAATTTTCCCATAATTTTTGTTACACTGAAAATAAGGCAATTAACTAGCTACTTACTTTTTTTGCCCATTGCCATTTGACTTTATATGGAACCTGAAGCTGTATACCAACTTATCAGATTTATTGTGCTTCTTTGCCACATTTACAGCTACCATGTTGTTTTGATATAGAAACAGTTTGGTAGCTGTTCGTGAACAATGTGGTAGCTGGTACAGTTACCAGGTCTTTTTTTTAATTGAACCAAACTGGTACAGTTACCAGGTCAGATGATGCTTAGACTAGGAAGATTGCTGCTAGATGTTAATTTGCTGGTACTAGCTACAATTTGGCACTGAAAAGCAAAAGCAAAAGCCCTTGAGTTTGCTGATATATATTTTTCCATGTTGTGATGGAGGCCTTTTTTGCCTTGTCCACCCGAGAGGCCCTTGAGTTTGCTGGAATGTTGATTAACTTCCGTTCCGGCAAATTCGGGTACTCCATATGTCCTATTTTCAGCAAAGGTCATGCTGAAATTTTCCGTGAATTTTAGCATGACTTTGCTAAAAATAGGACATATGGGGTACTTGTGACTAATGCATGGGCTGGGGTATCTTAGTAGTTAATTAAGTAAGATCAAGTGCCCCTTTATTCTAGCTGCATTAAACCATAGGCATCCCTCGGTGTCGAAAAACCCTCAATGATAAAAGCTTAGATTTTAGGATGCCTCGGTGTCGACAAACCCTAAATGATGAGACCATGATCTTGTTCGTTGACAATAACCAACTTTTTGACCAAACTTTGTTTCTATTTAGAGAGAAATATGGCCCAGAACGATGAGGCCGGGGGTTCGGGCGGCAAGGCATTCTGGGAGCTGTCCCGAGAGATGGAGGAACAACCTCACTTGTATGAGGACGCCGCCTTCCCCACCGATCCTGAGACCACTGATGGTACCGCCGAGGATGACCCCACTGATGCCACCACTGATGGTGCCGCCGAGGATGCCACCACTGATGATGGCGGCGCACGCACAGATGGCAGCCAACAGAAGAGGCAACGGAAGGACCGGCGCCCGACCGTGCTCCGCACCCTCAAGGAGGAAGTTACTGAAGTGGACTCCGACGGGAATCCAACGGCGCCCGAACGAATAGTCAAGGGGTACTCGCTTCAGCTCGGGTGCATTCTCCGGAGCACCGTCTCGATCAACACCGAGAACCTGAGGCATCCTGACCGAGGGAATTTGCGCAACCTCCTCTTCACGAAGCTGCACGAACGATACAAGTTCCCCGCTGCTTTTGAAAACACAAGCCTCAAAGGGAATAAAGTGAACAATGCTGCCCTCACGAAGATGAGCAAGGCCCTGTCTACTTGGAAAAGCAATGTGAAGAGAATGATCGAGAAAGGTGAGAGTTATGAGAAGATCAAGGAGAAAAATCCTTCGATCATCGAAGATGACTACAACGACTTCAAGATCAATTGCTCGAGCACCGCAAACTCCCAATCAAGTCAGTGGGGGAAAGAAATGCGGGAGCTGAACTTAGGGGAACACAAACTCGGTCCCGGCGGTTACAGAGTGGCGGAGCCTATATGGGACAAGGAGGACGCGGAGCGTGCCGAGCAAGGCCTACCGCCCCGCTTCGAGAAATACAGCGGTAACAAGCAGACTAGGAACTATGTCAGGGCCCGGTACAAGGAGGACCTGATAACAAAGGAGCTTACCACGGATCCAAAGACCAGGGCGCTTGAGCTTGTTCTGGTAAGGAATATAGCCCCGCGTAATTAGCTCCATATGGTTGCATTCTAATTAATGAAGCCAAATTTCTAAATGGTTCACATTCCTTCCGCAGGCGACTGAAAGCAGTAGCGCGGGGTCGACTACGAGCAACCCTTGGGACACCACTCTAAATAGGGCGTTGAATGTAATGAAGAACAAGGATAAGCTCAGTAAGCCGACGTCAGCTGGTCGTGTGGCCGGAAAAGGCTTGTCCACAAAATGGGGGTCATACTATACCGCTGGTGTGCGGAAGGAGAAAAAGACCAGCTCGGAATGCCAGGCGCGCGAGGTTCAAGAACTCAAGGCACAGGTGGCACGGATTCGGAGATTGTCCAAGAGCAAGTGGAACAACGACTCGGAGCGACGATCACCGCCATTGTGCCTACCTTGATCCAGGGGTTGAGTGCGTGGATTGCAGGCGGCCAACAGGGGCCGCCCCCGATTCCTAGCTTCACGGCCAGCAACTCGCAGAATGCGATGGCGGGGCCATTGGTGTCTCCGGTGGAGGCGACATTGGTGTCTCCGACGCCGGCACGGGAGCTTAATGCACCCGGGTGTACGCCGGCTGGCACCTCTGCAGCAAGCGGCCCCTCCGTCAACTGCACGCCCGCCGTTGGCGGTGCCTCGACATTACCCGAGCTCGACGCCATCATCACAGTAACTAATTAAGCCTCTCTCGGCCGAGGACTTCATCTCCTTGCCTTTGACTGGGCATCCCTGACGCCCTACATGTTTTCGCAGGGCGCCGCCGACGTTCCGTGCACTCTCCTGCACTTCGTGAACAACGAGTTGGTCGATGTCGCCAAGGGCAAAATCATTCAATCGGGCAACCCCTTGTTCCACGGTACCCAGATGCCACCCAACTTGTTTAGGGTTCAACTGGTTCGGGTGCTGCCAGGCTGCGACGAGTTGTTACCTCCGATTCGACCCGTCGGGGCCGACGATGATGATGTGATGACCCTCAGCGCCTGCCTGAGCTGGCCCCTGCTTTGGCCGAAGAGCCAGATTCGTTTGGGGGCGGGGGACACCACCCCAAAGACAACACCGCCAGTCGTGCCGGCGCCAAGTCGGCCCCATGGCAAGACCGCCGCAACGGTGCCGGACATCCCTATGCCACTGGATCCAAACATGCATATGGCACAGGATCAGAACGACTACGACGGCGATACATTTGGCAACGTCGATCAGTACTTTGCCGAACATGGGTACGATGGCGACTTCATGGGGGCTCCTTCTCAAGAACCCAACCCAACAAAAGACGTGCGCGATCTAGCTGGTACCGCGGAGAAGCCAAGTTGCAACAGGCGTCGTCTGTCGTTCAGCTCTCAGGAGACGCCTCCAGCTGCCGACTCCACCGAGCCTCAGATAGGCGAGGTGCGAAATATTATCAGCCCAAATACACTCAAGAAGGCGGTCTGTGAGCAGAACTCGGTCCCATTACAAGAGAAGAAGAAGGCACACAAAAGAAAGACTAACAAGGGTGCGAGCCAGCCGGCACCGAGTACGATCCGTGCTCAGGACGGGCCACCTTCACCTGAGGATATCTCGAGGAGGGTGCATGTGGCGGGTAGGGCGATGCTACCGACAAATATGCTCAATGCTGCAACCGGTGCTATGCGGAGTCTGCATGACAGTGTTCTTTCTTTGGAGAAGCGGCGTCTCAGAGAGAAGGATGTGGCATACCCGGTTTTCGCGGCCAAGGTGCCAGAGGGCAAGGGCTTTGTGGATAACTCCATCGGGGGTACGATCATCCTGCGGTTTGATGACATCCACGCTATGTTGAACCTTCATCCGCTGCACTACACCTTTGTTCGGGTATTTTCGCTGAGTATGGAGATGCGGATCATTCGCGACAAGACCCCGGACATCGTGGTAGTCGACCCCTTCTACATGTGTGCCAAGATCTTGGGCAGCGCTGGGGACCGGCAAGTCGCGAGTTCTTACCTCGAAGGTGTCATTCTGGCAAACCAAGATAAGGATAACTTCCTCGTGCCTTACTTTCCCGAGTAAGTCCTCCCCTCAACCGCCCCGTAACATATGAATTCTTAGATTTCGATCGTTTTTCTTTTAACATTCCGTGTTTTCTGCAGTGACACACATTGCACGCTCATCCTCCTAAGCCCCAAATATTCCATGGACACGTATTTCGACCCGGACCGTCAGTCGAATGTAGACTACACAAATGTCAAGAAGGTTCTTGATGATGTTCTCCCCTGCTACGTCAAATCTGGAGGCACCTTCACCAGGCCTATTCTTAAGTACGGCAAGCACGTGTTCTCCCACAATACGATGTTCTGCTGCGTCAAGCAGCCGCCTGGCGGTCAGAAGGGTGCCTACTACGCCAACCATCACATGCGGGCGATCGTACGGGACCATCATCAACTTCTGCTACCGAGTAGACTCAAAGATTGGGCCGCGAGCGTGTCGGCAATCCAGGACACGGACATCAGACAAGAATTCTTTCGCATCCAGTCGGAGTTTGCGGAAATCATCCATCAAGATGTCCTTCGTGCCTCGGGGCAGTTCTACCTCAGAAATCAACCGTCCAACAGTGACATCGACACAATGCTACAAATGCAGGTTGACAACGCCCGTTCTTTCATGACTCCCACGATAGACGGCGGCTTCATCCACGCTTCGGTCCCTTGAGTCGAGTCGAAAGCAGTGATGCTGTGTCTAGTTCTGAAACATCGATTGGCTCATGTTGTAATTAAACTTTAATGAACTTGTAGTATGTCTCTTTGGTTTCGAGAGTCGTTCAACTTAGATGTAATCGATGCTATTAATGTCTTGCTTTTCTCTTCCGATCGTTCTGTTGCATACTTATATATTGCTTATGTATTGTCTGTGAATTGGTACTAACATTTCGTTTGGCTAGTGCATAGCGATGCCGACGTATGTCGTGTACAAGGGTAAGGTTCCCGGAGTCTACGATGACTAGGAGGAGTGTCGGAGACAGGTTCACCGATTTAGCGGTAATAGTTACAAAGGGTACACCACTAGGGCCGAGGCCGAATCTAGATACGCCCGCTATCTAGCGGGAGAGGGGAGGGAGGGTTGGAGGAACCGGATGAAGACGAGTTTCATCGTGATGATGCTCATCGTGATGACCGCAACTCTCTTTTATGTGATGGTAGTTTAGATGATCGATATCGACTTGCAATGTGAAGACAAACTCGCTACTCGCGGTCTCGAGACTTGTAATATAATGTTCTATCTTTGTTCGATCTTTTCAATTCGGAGACTAATATGATGAATTGTATTCGGAGATTAATATGATGAATTGTATTCAAAGACTAATCTTCTATTGTATTCGATGAATCTGTTGTTGATGTGTGCTGTCTATATTTTGTCAAATTATACATTTTGTAACGTGTGCAAAAAATAGAAAATAAAAAATTAAAAAAACCTAATATTCATACTAATGGCGCATCACATGACAGTGCGCCATTAGTATGACAAAGCATACTAATGGCGCATCACTGAAGAGTGCGCCATGAGTATGCCGAGCTTACTAATGGCGCATCTTGCTGCCGTGCGCCATTAGTATGCCAGAGCACCTGGGTATACATGGCCCCTGGGAGGCATACTAATGGCGCACTTCTGTATACACTAATGGCGCATCAGTGGTGCGCCATTAGTATATCAGATACTAATGGCGCACCAGGGGGTGCGCCATTAGTAAAATATACTAATGGCGTGGTACTAATGGCGCACCGCTAATGCGCCATTAATGGCCAAATTAGGTGCGCCATTAGTAGGCCTTTTCCTAGTAGTGTCCTGCCCAAGTTCCACCTCAAGGCGGCGGTGCTTCATCCCGAAAGTCATCTCCTTATTTTTCTAGGTCAAAATGACTTATATACCAGAAGATGGGCACCGGAGGTGGGCCGAGGAGGGCAGCACCCACCAGGGCCTACTGTCGTGCCCAGGTGGGTTGTGCCCACCTGGTGGCCCTCCTCTGGTACTTATTTGCCCCGATAGTCATTAAATATTGCATAAAAATTCCTCGGGGAGTTTCAACTCATTTGGAGTTGTGCAGAATAGGTAGCTTGACGTAGGTTTTTCATGTCCAGATTTCCAGTTGCGGGAATTCTCCCCCTTGGTGCATACCTTGCATATTATGAGAGAAAAGGCATTAGAATTACTCCAAAGAGCATTGTTATACCATAAAACAACATAAATAACAGTAGCAAAACACGATGCAAAATGGACGTATCAACTCCCACAAGCTTAGGCCTCGCTTGTCCACATGCTTAGAGAGAGAGGTGGCGATAAAAACAAAAATACGGACATAGTAACATCATGTGACTTATTATAATAGCAACAAACTTTAATATAAAACTTTTATCATAGAACTTTTATCATAGACTTCTCATGAACAAGTGACAATTCATCACAACATCGAAGTATAAAGCATAAACTCTATTGGAAACCAACAAACTATGTTCTAAGTCAACACTGCAACTACAATTCATCATCTTTTCAGGAAGGGTCACGTATTGGAGCCTTTAGGCAAGTCCACATACTCAACCATCATTTAGTATTCTATGATTGCTAACACTCACCGTGT
This sequence comes from Triticum aestivum, assembly GCF_018294505.1. Classification (NCBI taxonomy): domain Eukaryota; kingdom Viridiplantae; phylum Streptophyta; class Magnoliopsida; order Poales; family Poaceae; genus Triticum; species Triticum aestivum. The sequence goes on from NC_057810.1 coordinate 685,652,900, forward strand.
ACACATGGGCAAAACGTTTCAACCGGACACATAGGAAGATAGGGGCTTATAGTTTCGCCTCCCAATGCACTCACATCAAGGGTGATGTCAACAATAATAACTCATGGTACCCATATTCAACTGGACATATGTGCCTAGATCTTTCCTCACCACATGATGCTTGCCAATGGATAAAAATAAAATGAATAGAGAGAAGAACACTTTGACTCTTGCATAAATGTAAATACATGAAAGTAAAAGGTAGGCCCTTCGCAGAGGGAAGCAGAGGTTGCCATGCGCTTTTTGTTTGTATGCTCAACCCCTTAGTGCAAGAGAACGTCACCTTATATTGCCCCTTGTGATGGCAACCTTTATTATGCAGTCTGTCGCTTTTATTATTCACCATCACAAGTTCGTACAATGCTCAATTTTCCCTTACACTAAATGATCTCACATTTTTATAAGTAATTTTTATTGCCCTTTTTGAACCGATGACAACTTACTTGAAGGATCTTACTCAATCCATAGGTAGGTATGGTGGACTCTCAAACAAGATAGGTTTTAAGGGTTTTGGATGCACAAGTAGTATCTCTACTTAGTGTGAAATTTTTGGCTAGCAAAGATAGGGGCAAGCACCACATGTTGAAGGATCTATGACAATATGACTTCTATGTGAATATGAACAAACATAAATCATTAAGTTGTCTTTCTTGTCCAACGTCAACAATTTTGGCATATAATATTTTGATGGGTGCTCACAATCACAAAAGATTTCCATGATAGTATATTTATATGTGAATCGTCTCTTCCCTCATTAATTCTGTCATGAAGTTGCATCATTGACCAATGCTATGTTTGTCAATCTACAATAAAATTTTCTACTTATACGTTTCCTTATGTAATGTCATCACTTAACATAGGATTACCATATGATCTTTTCTTTTTATTTCCTTTCTTTTTATTGCAACAGGAAAGTAAAGAAGGCAACACTCAAATTAAACTTTATTATATATCTCGCACATGATTACAAGGATTGATCACTAAGCAAAAGATAGTGGAGATTGATACGATACCGGGGCACCTTCCCCAAGCTTGGCGAAATCCAATGGGAATGCCGATGCCCAATACTCAGTTTTCTTTTGGTGGTGATGAAGAAGGTGCTGGTGATGAGGTAGAAGCAATCCGGTCTTTGAGGATCAAGAGGGCCTCCAATCTTCGGATGACTCTCCACATGGAAGCAATGTGCTCCATATGCAAAATATTTTCACGATTGAGATACTTATTTTGTATACGAACCGTATTAATGATCCTGAAGGCTGAAATCTCAACGGGGGTAAGTTGAGCATAGTAGGGAACATCTTATTCTTCCTCATCAGTGGGCAAGGCTTGATTGTCCATCGGCACTTGATCTCCGGTGGCCTCCTTGCTCTTATCAGCCTTAGCTTCTCCGACGGGGTCTTCTCTCTTCAGTTCGATTTTCATTAACCAAGCATCCTCTTCCATACGACCAGAGGGGGAAGAAGACATGATGCCTGGCCCAACAGATCTGACAGAAAACAACAAGAAAAGAAAACAAGAAATTTCTCTATGATACGGAGGTCAACAGGTTCGGGAGGTATATATAGATTTTTTTATCTTGGGGAACAACGAAAGAAAAACGGAGTCCGGAAAGTACCAGAGGTGGGCACAACCCACCTGGGCGCGCCAAGCAAGCCTAGCATGCCCTGGTGTATCGTACTCACCAGGGTCACTTTCGTGGAAGTTTCTTATTTTCCTAATTTTCTAAATATTCCAAAAGTGACAAAAAATATTTTTGCGGATTTTTCGGAGTCCGTTTACTTACCGTATCACGTACCTCCTTATTTTCACGATTCCGGAGTGTTCCGGTAGAACTCTTTTATGTGTTCTTCCGGTGTCAATGTTTGGATAACATTGCTTTCAACATTAACGGGTGTACCTGAGATATAATGTTTTACTCGTTGCCCATTGACAACCTTCGGGTTAGTCCCTTTGACATATTTATTTTGATAGCTCCAGATCGATAGACCTCCTCGATGACATAGGGTCCTTCCCATTTGGGGAGGAGTTTTCCTGCAAAGAATCTGAAACGAGAGTTGTACAAAAGAACATATTCTCTGACTTTGAACTCACGCCTTTGAATTCTTTTTTCATGCCATCTTTTAACTTTTTATTTGAATAACTTAGCATTATAAACCTGGGTTCTCCATTCATCTAATGAGCTAATATCAAATAACCTCTTTTCCCCAGCAAGTTTGAAATCATAATTGAGTTCTTTTATTGCCCAAAATGCTTTGTGTTCTAACTCAAGAGGCAAATAACTAGCTTCTCCATAAACCATTTTATATGGAGACATACCCATAGGATTTTTGTAAGGCGTTCTATAATCCCAAAGTGCATCATATAATTTCTTAGACCAATTCTTCCGGGACCTATTGACAGTCTTTTGTAAGGTTAGTTTTATTTCTCTATTGCTAAGTTCAACTTGACCACTAGACTGAGGATGATAAGGTGACACAATTCTATGGTTAACATCATAGTTAGAAAGCATTTTACGGAAAGCACCTTGAATAAAGAGTGAACCACCATCAGTCATTAAATATCTAGGGACTCCAAACCTTGCAAAAATAACTTCCTTAAGCATTTTAACAGAGGTGTTGTGATCAGCACTACTGGTTGGAATAGCTTCTACCCATTTAGTAACATAATCAACATCAACCAAAATATGTGTATATCCATTAGAAGAAGGAAAAGGCCCCATGAAGTCAAATCCCCAAACCTCAAATGGTTCAACAGCAAGTGAATAATTCACAAGCATTTCTTGATGCTTGCTGATATTACCTATTCTTTGGCATTCATCGCATGATGAGACGAACTTACGGGCATCCTTGAAGAGAGTAGGCCAATAAATACCAGATTGCAATACCATATGAGCGGTTCTGTCTCCCGCGTGATGTCCTTCATAAGCTTCAGAGTGACATTTCCGTAGGATTTGTTCCTGTTCATGCTTAGGTACACAACGTCTAATAATTCCATCTACTCCTTCTTTATAAAGATGTGGATCATCCCAAAAGTAATGTCTTAAATCAAAGAAGAACTTTTTGTTTTGTTGGTATGTGAAATTAGGTGGTATGTATTTAGCAACAATATAATTAGCATATCAGCATAGCAAGGTGTACTATGAGAAACATTTATTGCAGCTAGTTGTTCATCAGGAAAGCTATCATTAATAGGTTGTGGGTCATCAAGAATATTTTCAAGTCTAGACAAGTTATCAGCTACATGGTTCTCTGCTCCTTTCCTATCAGTGATATGCAAATCAAATTCTTGTAGCAGAAGAACCCACCTAATGAGTCTAGGTTTAGCATCTTTCAATATTTTATAGCAGCATGATCAGTGTGAAAAATTACCATAGAATCAACAATGTAAGATCTGAATTTATCACAAGCAAACACCACTGCTAAGAATTTTTTTCAGTACTAGCATAGTTCCGTTGAGCACTGTCTAGAGTTTTACTAGCATAATGAATAACATTTAGTTTCTTATCAACTCTTTTTCCTAAAATGGCCCCAACAACATTATCACTAGCATCACACATAATCTCAAAAGGCAAGTTCCAATCAGGTGGTTGAACAACAGGTGCAGTAATTAAGTCTTTGATAAACCTCCTATAGAAACCAGCATGACCAAGGAAACTACGAATACCTTTGATATCTTTAGGACATGGCATTTTCTCAATTGCAATAACCTTGGCCTTTTCCACCTCAATGCCTCTCTCAGAAATTTTATGGCCCAAGACAATACCTTCGTTAACCATAAAGTGGCACTTCTCCCAATTCAAGACGAGATTTGTTTGTTCACATGTCTGCAAGACTCGATCAAGATTGCTTAGACAATCATCAAAAGACTTCCCATAAATAGAAAAGTCCTCCATGAAAACCTCAACAATCTTTTCACAAAAATCAGAGAATATAGCAGTCATACATCTTTGAAAGGTAGCAGATGCATTACATAAACCAAAAGGCATACGTCTATAAGCAAATGTTCCAAAAGGACAAGTAAAAGTGGTATTTTCTTGATCAGATTGTAAAACAGGTATTTGTGAAAAGCAAGAGTATCCACCAAGGAAGCAAAATGTGTGTTCTTAGATAATCTTTCTAACATTTGATCAATAAAAGGCAGAGGGTAATGATATTTTCTAGTAGCTTTACTCAATTTTCTATAACCAATTTCCATTTTATAGCCTGTGACAATTCTTTATGGAATAAGCTCATTCTTATCATTAGGAACAACAGTAATACCTCCTTTCTTAGGGACACAATGAACAGGACTTACCCATCTACTATCAGCTATAGGATAGATTATACCTGCTTCCGGAAGTTTGAATATTTCCGTTCTTACCACTTCTTTCATCTTCGTATTTAACCGACATTGGTGATCAACAACAGGTTTAGGATCATGTTCCATAGTAATCTTGTGCTGACATAGAGTTGGACTAATGCCCTTAAGATCGTTAAGAGTATATCCAATAGTAGCCCTGTGCTTCCTTAGAACTTTCAATAATCTTTCTTCTTCATGTTCTGAAAGGTTAGCACTAATAATAACAGGATATTTCTTATTTTCATCAAGATAAGCATATTTCAAAGTGTGTGGTTATTGTTTTAATTCAAACACGAGATCACCTTTAGGTGGAGGAGGACCTCCTAGAGTTTCAATAGGAAATTGTGTTTAAGCAGAGGTTGTTGTTCGATAAAGATTCGATCTATTTCATTTCTTTCACTATGCAAATCATTTTCATGGTCTAGCAAATATTATTCCAAAGAGTCAGTACGAGGCACAACAATAGAAGCAAGACCAATAATTTCATCCTTACTAGGGAAATCTTTCTTACGAGGTTGCTTGCTAAACTTGGAAAAATTAAATTCATGAGATTCATCACAAAAGCTAACACCGACGGTTTGTTTCTCACAATTAATCTATTTTGGCATTGACGGTGTTCAAGAAAGGTCTACCAAAAATAATGGGGCAAAAGTCATCTTGTGGGGTGCTAAGAACAAGAAAATCTGTAGGGTATTTTATTTTCCCACACAAGACTTCAACATCTCTAAGAATCCAAATTGGTGATATAGTATCTCTATTAGCAAGTTTAATAGTAACAGCTATGTCTTCCATTTAGCAGGTGCTATTTCATCTTTAATTTCATGATATAAGGAGAAAGGAGTAACACTCAAACTAGCACCTAGGTCACATAACCCATGATAACAATGATCTCATATCTTAACTGAGACAACATGCATGACAACAACTGGTCTATGTTTATCTTTTCCTTCAGGTTTGGCAATTCTAGAAGCTTCACCACAGAAGTAAATAACATGCCCATCAATATTATCAACTAAGAGGTCTTTAACCATAGCAACACTAGGTTCAAATTTGATTTGTTCAAAAGGTTTGAATGTTCTAGCATAACTTTTGTTAACCACAGTTGAAGCTTTAGCATGTTCCTTCATCCTAACAGGAAAAGGTGGTTTTTCAATATAAGTAGTGGGAACAACTGGATCAACATTCTAAATGATAGTTTATTCTTTAGCTTTTACCGGTTCTTTAATTTCTTCTTTAATTGGTGGGTGATATTTAAACCACTTCTCCTTAGGGAGATCAACATGAGTAGCAAAAGATTCACAAAAGGAAGCTACTATCTCACAGTCAAGTCCATATTTAGTGCTAAACTGTTGAAAAGCTTCGGTATTCATAAAAGATTTAACACAATCAAACTTAAGTTCAATACATGACTCTCTACCTTCGTCGACTTCCCAATCTTCAGAGTTGTGTTTAATTCTTAATAAAAGATCCCACCGGAATTCAATAGTCTTCTTCATAAAAGAACCAGTACAAGAAGTACCGAGCATGGATTGATCATTACGAGAAAGCTGGGCATAAAATTTCTGAATAATAATTTCTCTCGAGAGCTCATGATTGGTGCATGAATATAACATTGACTTAAGCCTCCCCCAAGCTAGAGAGATACTTTCTCCTTCACGAGGCCAAAAATTATATATATAGTTCTGATCACGATGAACTAGATGCACATGATATTTTTTTGATGAAATTCCAATTTCAAACGGTTCCAGTTCCAAGATCCAATATCATCGCATAGCCTATACCATGTCAATTAGTGGCCACTGCAGCAAGCTGATCTACATAGTCAGCAGAAACATCAGCGGATGTCGTCGGAACAGCATCATATGCGCCCGAGCTAGCTGTTGTTGCTTCAATAGAAGCTAACGAACCACCCGTCGCATCAAGATCTTCAACTGCAGACGGAGACGTCGTCGTTGGTGATTCATCAAGATGGATATCTTCTCTTGTCTGCGATGATGCTGTCCTTAGTCATGGAGTAGATCTGGTCTTGGAAAATCGCACATTTTTCACAGCAGTTTTCTTTTGAATGACTGAAAAAGGGGTACACAAGAGGAGTTATGAGATTACACATGTTGTTAAACTTAAGTGACCAGATGTTACCAACACAAAAAGTTGTCACATACTTCGGGTATAAGAAAGTTCCTGGAAAATATTATTAAGTTATCTAGGATTAGTAATATAAGTTATCAAATGATATGAGAAAAAATACCAGCATTTTGTTTTCAATAACTAGAAACAGAAAATAACTCTGTCCAAGAAATAAGAATGTACGGGGGAAATGCAAACAAGAAAGGTCTGGAAATACCTTGTTCCTGATACACTTGGCGAAGCCTTAGGAGCGGCAACTTATTTCATAGGTGCCCTGCATGAAAAAAATTAACCAAATGTTACAAGCACAAGCAATTACCAAACTTGGTAGGTGTAAATTATTAGGGAAGCGTAAATGAGTTATCAATGTTCATCAAATAAGTTATCTGATAATATGAACAAAAAATACCAGCATATTGTTCATGCACATAAACAAAACTATTATTTAGTGCACATGAGATAGTACACAAGAACAACAAAGAACTACTGAACATAAACAAAAGTAAGAGACATAAAAAAGAATGGGAATACATTTTTACTGGTGCCCTAGGTGAATCCTTAGCCGCAACAGCTTGTTTGCCAGGTGCCCTGCAAGGGAAAAAATGGTTAATCATAAAAAGAGAGAAGGTGCTGAAAAATATGAGAAATCTAATTATCAGGAGGTAACTGCCCAAACTACCATACACAAAACACTGGATTTACCATGTAGTATCATGCACAGCAAAAAAACATGGAAATAAATGAATTCACATGCATGGCGCCTGCTTCCGCTAGGTGGATGGTGGGACGGTGACACCAGTGCCTTTTTCAGCCACACGAATACCAAGCTCTTAGACAACAATATTCTTCACAGATAAATGTGTGCCAGCTGCTGATGGGGCATCTGGTGAAGATGGCCTTTGCGGAGGGCTTGGCGGCATAACTGGTGAAGAAGGTCATGGTGGCACAACTGGTGAAGTTTGATGGGGCTGCGCAGCCGGTGAAGCTAGATGAGGGGTGATGGTAGCTTCAGTTTATTGTGCCTCTTCTAAGCCAAAATTTTCAGAAGTTGAGAACCACACCGTTTGATAGAAGATTAAGTGGCCATCTCATCTTGCTTGTTTGTCAAATCTCGTCTAAGCCTTCCATCACCTGATCCAACTAATGATTTATGAGAGGTGTCAGTGAGCATGATCTGAGACTTAGTAAGGTTCTCATCACCAGTGGGGATAGGCGTGCCTTCGACATTTGTTGCTCTACTGAGCTTTGTCATATGCATTCTTCGGGTGTGTGGTGTCATCATCAGCTGGCCCACTGCCAGTAGTGACAACGGTACCTCTGCTTGAAGAAACAGAAGGATCCTTACTGCAACGATGAACAACTCGATAATCCATATCATCATCATTAGAATCACTGTCATCGCCACCGTGGTACTCGTCATCACTATCAAAATCATCAGCAATATTCTTCCCAGTGCTTTCTGGCCGCCTGCTATGCGATGAGCGTGTGGCCCTTGCCGTAGTACGAGCAGCAGAAGAAAGCACCTTCAATCCAGTGTCTAGCCGGCGGGAGGCATCTGAATGGCCCTCATCATCCAAAGAGGTGAATGATTGCACAAGATCACCAAGTATGCCTGCCATGGCAGACGTGAATCGACCAACTATCTAAGTAGATTTGGCAAGTTTCTACTCAATAAAAAAATGCATAAAATTTAAGATCACATTAAATGCTCAATGGATGAAAAAAATGCAGATGGTGAGACAAAAAAATATAGTAAACACACACATGTGAGAACATATATATGCTAACATGAAAAATAAGAAAACAACGTAAGTGGCATAAGTAAACAGCAATATTAGATAACAACAAAAAATTAAGTTATCAAGTCTTTACAAAAAGAATCACCACAAGAATGCAACCAAGTTATCAAGCTATGTGGGAACATATGGTGACATGAAAAATAAAAAAAACATGATGGCATGAATTTCACATCACAAAGTTATCAAGACATGATAAGAATAATTATCAAAAGATTGCAACGAAGTTATCATCCTTTGTAGAGCATATGCCACATTGGAAATAAAGAACAAAATCTGATGTCATTAGTAAAGAGCATAAAGTGGACAACAAAAGAGAGTTACCACAATGAGTGCAACACAAGTTATCAGCCTATTAAAAACATAGAATAGCATGAAAACTAAAACAGGTTACGTGCACACCTCCTGTCTGCAGCTTTGGGCAGCATGAACACGCATAAATTTATCAAGACCTTCCAGACCACCAAACAGACAAAAATTCATGCCAAGCTCAGGCTTCAACTAGAAAAAATGAAGTGATAAGTCAGATAAGTAACATCCAAACAAATGAAAACAATAAAATTGTAAGCAGTGTGTGAACTGAAAACATAGATAATAAAGATAAATTACCGGTAGTTTCCCAAAAGAAGTTTTGTCCGCGTGAACATCCTTGTTGAGGACAAGATTTATCAGCTTCTTCGTCCAGACATTGATAGGAAAAGGACCATCAGGCAATACAATGTTGAGTCCAGAAAGGTCAATCACATGAATGTACAATAGCTGATGAGAAAGATAAAATTGTCATGATAAACACAAACAACATCATAGAAAAATGGCAAAAGATGACAAATAACAAAAAAGAAAGTAAAGCAAAGCAGCATCACTTACATTATAGAAGAGAAGGCAATCCTTGGTAGGCTTGCGTTTCAGAAGCGCCTTGTGTAATTCATCAGCAACGAATTTGGACCAGTTGAGATTTTTAATATCATCAATGTCCCGCTGTAAGTTGAAGACAAATAAAGTGAAATTCACCAAATGGAACACAAAACTATGAAAGTTACCACACCGACATACAGTAAAGTTATCAGGCACAAAAAGAAAGAAAATGACAGAATTACATGACAACAACATACCACCTATGGCTGACTTTGTTGGAGGTGGTTGGGGCGATGAATGTATTGCTCGCAAGCAAAAGCCACATCCGCTTGAAAGAATTGTCAGCATTACAGAACCCTTGATGAGATCGACAAGATCAGTCAGTTTAGGGGCATATCCGAGTTTTCCAAACAACTCAAGCCCTAACTCAATATCAGCTTCAGTAGGAAGGTTGTAAGGGACATCCTTCCCTCCACGCGGTATGCCCATAACACGATGCACATATTCCTCATTAACCAGAAGCCTACCCCGCCCTGGTACGACCACCTCAAGGGAATCAGGACTGTACAGGTCGGCAAGCCACACACTAAGAACGTAGAAGAGATGGTCACACTTGATATGCCGAAGGCTTGTGAATTCCATCTCATCAATGGCAACCTTCCTGTCATCTTTCATGTATTTGCATGCAGCCAAAAGCGAACTAGGTGAGGCTCTGTTCCGAGGAGGAGGGAGCTTCGGCTTTTTCACAGGAACCTCATCAATTCCATCACCATCTCCTTTGCGCTTCCTCGACATTGCGTCCCTGACACATACGAACAAAAAGATAGCGAATGAAACCAATTAGATGACATATGAAAAAAGAATATCCCAATTAATAGCAACAATTATGGACTGGTGTTTGACAAAGGAAAATTACACCTAATAAACTATAGAAAAAAATGACCCAGGTAAATTAAGCAATGTGCAACTGATAATTCAGGCACAATTATATTGCTCAGCGAGAAAAACAGCATCAATTTGATGATGTACAACCAATTTACCCCTGATAATTTTAGCATTGACACGTGGTCATTAATAATCAAAAAATACGATGCTGGTAAGCACACAAAACTACTAGACCACTGCGACGTCTTGAGCTTGCATTGGTTTTCCTTGAAGAGGAAAGGGTGATGCAGCATAGTAGCGTAAGTATTTCCCTCAGTTCTTGAGAACCAAGGTATGAATCCTGTAGGAGGCTCCTCAACAAGTCCCACGAACCTACACAAACAAAGAAAGAACTCGCAACCAACGCGATATAGGGGTTGTCAATCCCTTCACGGCCACTTGCGCAAGTGAGATCTGATAGAGATAATATGATAAGATAAATATATTTTTGGTATTTTATAATATAGATGCAGAAAATAAAGATGCAAATAAAAGTAGATTGGAAGGAAATATGATAAGAGATAGACCCGGGGGCCATAGGTTTCACTAGTGGCTTCTCTCGAGAGCATAAGCATTACGGTGGGTGAACAAATTATTGTCGAGCAATTGATAGAAAAGCGAATAATTATGACGTTATATAGGCATGATCATGTATATAGGCATCACGTCCGCAACAAGTAGACCGACTCCTGCCTGCATCTACTACTATTACTCCACACATCGACCGCTATCTAACATGCATCTAGAGTATTAAGTTCATAAGAACAGAGTAACGCATTAAGCAAGATGACATGATCTAGAGGGATAAACTCAAGCAATATGATATAAAACCCATCTTTTTATCCTCGATGGCAACAATACAATACGTGTCTTGCAACCCTTTCTGTCACTGGGTAAGAACACCGCAAGATTGAACCCAAAGCTAAGCACTTATCCCATGGCAAGAAAGATCAATCTAGTAGGCCAAACCAAACTGATAATTCGAAGAGACTTGCAAAGATAACTCAATCATATAAAAGAATTCAGAGAAGATTCAATTATTATCCATAGATAAACTTGTTCATAAACCCACAATTCATCGGATCTCGACAAACACATCGCAAAAAGAGATTACATCGAATAGATCTCCACAAGAGAGGGGGAGAACATTGTATTGAGATCCAAAAAGAGAGAAGAAGCCAACTAGCTAATAACTATGGACCCGAAGGTCTGTGGTAAACTACTCACAACTCATCGGAAGGGCTATGGTGTTGATGTAGAAGCCCTCTGTGGTGGAATCCCCCTCCGGCAGAACGCCGGCGACGGCTCCAAGATGGGATCTCGAGGATACAGAAGGTTACGGTGGTGGAAATTGTGTTTCGGTTGCTCCCTGGATGTTTTCGGGGTATGTAGGCTTATATAGGAGGAAGAAGTACGTCGGTGGCCGCCCGAGGGGCCCACGAGACAGGGGCGTGCCCTATAGGGGGGTGCCCTACCCTCTCGTGGCCGCCTCGGCTGTTTCTTGACTTGCACTCCAAGTCCTCTGGATCACATTCGTTCCAAAATTCACGCTTCCGAAGGTTTTATTCTGTTTGTACTCCGTTTGATATTCCTTTTCTTCGAAATACTGAAATAGGCAAAAAAACAGCAATACGGGCTGGGCCTCCGGTTAGTAGGTTAGTCCCAAAAATGATAATAATGTATAAAATAAAGCCCATAAACATCCAAAACAGGTAATATAATAGCATGGAACAATCAAAAATTATAGATACGTTGGAGACGTATGAAGCATCCCCAAGCTTAATTCCTGCTCGTCCTTGAGTAGGTAAATGATAAAAACAGAATTTTTGATGTGGAATGCTACCTAGCATAGTTCTCAATGTAATTTTCTTTATTGTGGCATGAATGTTTAGATCCAAATGATTCAAGATAAACGTTCATACTGACAAAAGAAATAGTAATACTTCAAGCATACTAATAAAAGCAATCATGTCTTCTCAAAATAACATGGCTAAAGAAAGTTCATCCCTACAAAATCATATAGTTAGGTTATGCTTCATTTTCGTCACACAAAGATGTTCCTGACTTCTATACCCCCGATGACAAGCCAAGCAATTGTTTCGTACTTAAATAATCTCAAACTTTTTCAACCTTCATGCAATACATGAGCGTGAGCCATGGATATAACACTATGGGTGGAATAGAATAATGATTGGGGGTTGTGTGGAGAAGACAAAAAAAGAGAAAGTCTCACATTGACAAGGATAATCAACGGGCTATGGGAATGCCCATCAATTGATATCAACATGAGGAGTAGGGATTGCCATGCAACGGATGCACTAGAGCTATAAATGAATGAAAGCTCAACAAAAGAAAACTAGTGGGTATGCATCCAACTTGCTTGCTCACGAAGACCTAGGGCATTTGAGGAAGCCCATCGTAGGAATATACAAGCCAAGTTCTATAACGAAAAATTCCCACTAGTATATGAAAGTGACAACACATGAGACTCTCTACATGAAAACATGGTGCCACTTTGAAGCACGATATATATGAGACTCACTACATGAAGAACAAGGTGCTACTTTGAAGCACAAGTGTGGAAAAAGAGATAGTAGCATTGCCCCTTTATTCATTTATTTATTTTTTTCTTTTTTCTTCTTTTTTCTTTCTTTTGGCTTTTCTTTTTTTTCTTTTGGCCTTTCCTTTTTTTTCTTTTTGGGCAATGCTCTAATAATGATGATCATCACACTTTTATTGATTACAACACATGAATTACAACTCGAAACTAGAACAATATATGACTCTATATGAATACCTCCGGCGGTGTACCGGGATGGTGAAATGAATCAAGAGTGACATGTATTAAAATTATGCATGGTGGCTTTGCCACAAATACGATGTCAACTACATGATCATGCTATGGCAATATGACAAAAGTAATGTATGTCATGATGACGATGAACGGAATGGTGGAAAGTTGCATGGCAATATATCTCGGAATGGCTATGGAAATGCCATAAATAGGTAGGTATGGTGGCTGTTTTGAGGAAGATATAAGGAGGTTTATGTGTGATAGAGCGTATCATATCACGGGGTTTGGATGCACTGGCAGAGTTTGCACCAACTCTCAAGGTGAGAAAGCGGAATGCACGGTACCGAAGAGGCTAGCAGTGATGGAAAGGTAAAAGTGCGTATAATCCATGGACTCAATATTAATCATAAGAACTCATATACTTATTGCAAAAATTTAGAAGTCATCAAAAACCAAGCACTACACGCATGCTTCTAGGGGGATAGATTGGTATGAAAAGACCATGGCTCATCCCCGACCGCCACTCATAAGGAGGCACAAGCCAGGTACACTTCATGCTTCAAATTTGTTACACAACTTTAACCATACGTGCATGCTACGGGACTTGCTAACTTCAACACAAGCATTCTTTAAATTCATAATCACCCAACTAGCATGACTTTAATATCACTACCTCCCTTATCTCAAAACAATCATCAAGTATCAAGTTTATTATAGCATCCAATTCACTTCCTATGATAGTACCCAACTTGGATGCTCGTCATTCTAGGACCAATTTATAACCATAGAAAATACCATGCTGTTCTAAAAGACTCTCAAAATAATATAAGTGAAGCATGAGAGATCAACAATTTCTTCAAAATTAATCCACCGCCATGCTCTAAAAGATATAAGTCAAGCACTAGAGCAAAAACTAGCTAGCTCAAAAGATATAAGTGAAGCACATAACATATTCTAATAAATTTAAATCAAAGAGGCTTCTACCAAAAGGTGTGTTACAGCAAGGATGATTGTGGTAAACTAACAAGAAAAGACTAATATAATACACGATGGTCCAAGCAAAACACATATCATGTAGCAAATAAAAATATAGCTCCAAGTAAAGTTACCAATGAACGAAGACGAAAGAGGGGATGCCTTCCAGGGGAATCCCCAAGCTTAGCCTTTTGGCTATTCTTGAATATCTTGGGGTGCCTTGGGCATCCCCAAGCTTAGGCTTTTCAACCCTTTATTCCATAGTCCATCAAATCTTTACCCAAAACATGAAAACTTCACAACACAAAACTCAACAGGAAATCTCATAAGCTCCATTAGTGAAAGAAAACAAAACCACCACATAAGGTATTGTAATGAACTCATTATTTATTTATATTGGTGTTAATCCTACTGTATTCCAAGTTCTCTATGGTTCATACCCTTACATACTTTCCATAGATGCATCAAAATAAGCAAACAACACACGGAAAACAGAATCTGTCAAAAACAGAACAGTCTGTAGAAATCTGTAACTAACGCAAACTTTTGGAACCTCAAAAATAATACCAAAATAGGAAGCCCTAAACAATTTGTGTATTGAACAGAAGCAAAAAGAATCAATGCAAAAGCTCATTCCTGTGATTTATTGAATGTTTTCTCATGGGCGCAAAGTTTCTGTTTTTCAGCAGAATCAAATCAACTCATGTCATAGGTTATCCTATAGGTTCTACTTGGCACAAACACTAAATAAAACTTGAAAACACATCTAAACAGAAAGTAGAAACAAAATTTATTACTAAACAGGAACTAAAACAAGAAACACAAAGAAAATTGGGTTGCCTCCCAACTGGCGCTATCGTTTAACGCCCCTAGCTAGGCATAAAAGCGAAGATAGATCTAAGTAGTGCCATCTTTGGCACTTGGTTCATAAGTAGCTCGCATGATAGATTCATAAGGTAATTTGACTTTCTTTCTTGGAAAGTGCTCCATGACTTTCTTTAATGGAAATTGGAATCTAATATTCCCTTCCTTCATATCAATAATCGCACCAATCGTTCTAAGGAAAGGTCTACCAAGAATAATAGGGCCAGAAAGATTGCAATCTATATCAAGGACGATGAAATCAACGGGCACCAAATTTCTGTTTGCAACAATAAGGACATCATTGATCCTTCCTAGTGGCTTTTTAATGGTGGAATCCGCAAGATGCAAATTTAAAGAACAATCATCAAGATCATGGAAACCTAGAGTATCACATAAAGTTTTCGGAATCATGGAAACACTAGCACCCAAATCACACAAAGCAAAACACTCATGATCTTTAATTTTAATCTTTATAGTGGTTCCCACTCATCATTAAGTTCTAGGTATAGAAACTTCCAAATTAAGTTTTTCATCAAAAGATTTTATCAAGGCATCAACGATATGTTTGGTAAAAGCTTTATTTTGACTATAAGCATGTGGAGAATTAACAGCGGATTGCAACGAGGAAATACAACTTTCTAAAGAACAATTATCATAATCAAATTCCTTGAAATCCGAGATAGTGGGTTCAATGCTATTTAAAGTCATGACCTCTCCAATCCCACTTTTACCAAATTTAGCATCAAGATCTAAAAACTCCGAATTCTTGGGACGCCCTCTAAATAAAGTTGACTCATCTCCAGTCCCATTATTTTCAAGATTCATATTACAAAACAAAGATCTAATAGGGGACCCATCAATAACTTTAAGATCTTCATCATTATTTTGATGGGAACGAGAAGAACACGCTTTTATAAAGCTATCTTTCTTAGCACGCAATCTAGCGGTTCTTTCCTTGCACTCGTCAAAGGAAATTCTCATTGCTTTGAGAGACTCATTGATATCATGCTTAGGAGAAGAAGATCTAAGTTTAAGAGAATCAACATCAAGCGAAAGTCTATCAACGTTCCTAGCCAAATCATCAACTTTGAGCATTTTTTCTTCAAGCAACGCATTAAAATTCTTTTGAGAGATCATAAATTCTTTCACACTATTTTAAAAATCAGAGGGAATCTTATTAAAATTACCATAAGAATTATTGTAAGAATTTCCATAATTATTAGAGGAATTGCTAGGGAACGGTCTAGAATTAAAGTTTCCTCTATAAGCATTGTTTCCAAAACTATTCCTACCAACAAAATTCACATCCATAGATTCATTATTATTCTCAATCAAGGTAGATAAAGACATATCATTGGGATCAATAGAAGAACTCTTAGTAGCAAACAATCTCATAAGCTCATCCATCTTTCCACTCAAAACATTAATTTCTTCTATAGCATGCACCTTTTTACTAGTAGATCGTTCGGTATCCCATTGAGAATAATTAGCCATAATATTATCAAGAAGTTTTGTAGCATCTCCTAAAGTGATTTCCATAAACGTGCCTCCGGCGGCCGAATCTAAAAGATTTCTAGAAGCAAAGTTCAAACCGGCATAAATTTTTTGTATGATCGTCCATAAATTCAAACCATGAGTAGGGCAATTGCGAATCATCAACTTCATTCTTTCCCAATATTGGGCAACATGATCATGATCAGGTTGTTTAAAATTCATAATATCGTTCCTAAGAGTGATGATCTTAGCGGGAGGAAAATACTTAGAGATAAAAGCATCTTTGCACTTGTTCCAAGAATCAATACTATTTTTAGCAAAGACGAAAACCAAACTTTAGCACGATCTCTAAGCGAAAACGGAAATAGTTTCAATTTAACAATATCATTATCCGTATCTTTCTTCTTTTGCATATCACACAAATCAACAAAGTTGTTTAGATGAGTAGCGGCATCTTCACTAGGAAGGCCGGTGAATTGATCTTTCATAACAAGATTCAGCAAAGCGGTATTGATTTCACAAGACTCAACATCATTAAGAGGAGCAATAGGAGTACTAAGGAAATCAGTATTATTGGTATTCGAGAAATCACACAATTTGGTATTATCTTGCGCCATGGCAACAAGTAATCCAACACACAAGCAAACAGAAAATGGCAAATGGAAAAGAGAGGAGATTGGAAAAGAGAGGGCGAATAAAACGACAAGGGTGAAGTGGGGGAGAGGAAAACGTGAGGCAAATGGCATATAATGTAAATGCGAGGGAGATGAGTTTGTGATGGGTACTTGGTATGTCTTGACTTGAGTGAAGACCTCCCCGGCAACGGCGCCAGAAATCCTTCTTGCTATGTCTTGAGCTTGCGTTGGTTTTCCTTGAAAAGGAAAGGGTGATGCAGCACAGTAGCATAAGTATTTTCCTCAGTTTTTGAGAACCAAGGTATCAATCCAGTAGGAGGCTCCTCAACAAGTCCCACGAACCTACACAAACAAAGAAAGAACTCGCAACCAACGCGATAAAGGGGTTGTAAATCCCTTCACGGCCACTTGCGAAAGTGAGATCTGATAGAGATAATATGATAAGATAAATATCTTTTTGGTATTTTATAATATAGATGCAGAAAATAAAGATGCAAATAAAAGTAGATTGGAAGCAAACATGATAAGAGATAGACCCGCGGGCCATAGGTTTCACTAGTGGCTTCTCTCGAGAGCATAAGTATTACGGTGGGTGAACAAATTACTGTCGAGCAATTGATAGAAAAGAGAATAATTATGACGTTATCTAGGCATGATCATGTATATAGGCATCACGTCCCCAACAAGTAGACCAACTCCTTCCTACATCTACTACTATTACTCCACACATCGATCGCTATCCAGCATGCATCTAGAGTATTAAGTTCATAAGAACAGAGTAACGCATTAAGCAAGATGACATGATGTAGAGGGATAAACTCAAGCAATATGATATAAACCCCATTTTTTTATCCGCGATAGCAACAATGCAATACGTGTCTTGGAACCCTTTCTGTCACTGGGTAAGAACACCGCAAGATTGAACCCAAAGCTAAGCACTTCTCCCATGGCAAGAAAGATCAATCTAGTAGGCCAAACCAAACCGATAATTCGTAGAGACTTGCAAAGATAACTCAATCATATAAAAGAATTCAGAGAAGATTCAATTATTATCCATAGATAAACTTGATCATAAACCCACAATTCATCGGATCTCGACAAACACACCGCAAAAGGAGATTACATCGAATAGATCTCCACAAGAGAGGGGGAGAACATTGTATTGCGATCCAAAAAGAGAAAAGAAGCCAACTAGCTAATAACTATGGACCCAAAGGTCTGTGGTAAACTACTCACAACTCATCGGAAGTGCTATGGTGTTCATGTAGAAGCCCTCCGTGGTGGAATCCCCCTCCGGCAGAATGTCGGCGATGGCTCCAAGATGGGATCTCGCGGATACAGAAGGTTACGGTGGTGGAAATTGTGTTTTGGTTGCTCCCTGGATGTTTTCGGGGTATGTAGGCTTATATAGGAGGAAGAAGTACGTCGGTGGCCGCCCGAGGGGCCCACGAGATAGGGGGGCGCGACCTGTAAGGGGGGGGGGGCGCCCTACCCTCTCGTGGCCGCCTCGGCTGTTTCTTGACTTGCACTCCAAGTCCCCTGGATCATGTTCGTTCCAAAAATCACGCTTCTGAAGGTTTTATTCCGTTTGGACTCCGTTTGATATGCCGTTTTTCAAAATACTGAAATAGGCAAAAGAACAACAACACGGGCTGGGCCTCCGGTTAGTAGGTTAGTCCCAAAAATGATAATAATGTATAAAATAAAGCCCATAAACATCCAAAACAGGTAATATAATAGCATGGAACAATAAAAAATTATAGATACGTTGGAGACGTATCAACCACTGGTAAGCATTGTGCTGCAGGTAATTATACCACAAAAGAAACTTGTAAGTACACAAACATGATCATGGTAATTACTTGAACATCAACATCCGTAGCACGAGGATTAAAAATCATGGGGCTGTTGTCCAAAAACACATACATAATTTTAGCGACCTAATGTGAATATGCTATTTGAAAACCAATTGGTTAGCAAAGCACGATTGACCCACCCCTCGTTAAGAAATTAAAAATCAAAAGCCCGAAGCACTTGACAACATATAACACGGTGACCTGATACGTCTCCAATGTATCTACTTTTCCTAATGCTTTTACTCTTGTTTTGGACTCTAATTTGCATGATTTGAATGAAACTAACCTGGACAGACGCTGTTTTCAGCAGAACTACCATGGTGTTGTTTTTTGTGCAGAAATAAAAGTTCTCGGATTGGAACAAAACTTTGCAAGGATTTTTTGTACAATAAAAGAGAATTTCTGGACCCAAGAACCACCAGAGGGGGCACCTGAGTGGACACAACCCACCAGGGCGCTCCCCCTCCAGGCACGCCCAAGTGGGTTGTCCCCACCTAGTCGCCCCGCAGATCTCAACCCTGATACTATAAAGTCATATTTTCAGAGAGAAAAATCAGGGAGAAATAACTCTCGCGTTTTGCGAGACGGTGTTGCCGCCACCTCCTGTTCTTCATCGGGAGGCCAGATCTGGAGTCTGTTTGGGGCTTCGTAGAGGGGGATATTTGATATTCGTCATCACCAACCCTTCTCCATCGCCAATTCCATGATGCTCCCCACCGGGAGTGAGTAATTCCTATGTAGGCTCGCTGGTCGGTGAGGAGTTGGTTGAGATTCATCATGTAATCGAGTTAGTTTTGTTAGGGCTTTATCCCTAGTATCCATTATGCTCTAAGATTGATGTTGCTATGACTTTGCCATGCTTAATGCTTGTCACTTTGGGCCTGGGTGCCATGATTTCAGATCTGAACCGTTTATGTTATCACCATTATATCTATGTTCTAGAGCCAATGTTGCAAGTTATAGTCACCTACTACGTGTTATGATCCGGCAAACCCAGAGTGACAGAAGTCAGGACACTTCCCGGTGATGACTGTAGTGTGAGGAGTTCATGTATTCACCATGTGTTAATGCTTTGTTCTGATTCTCTATTAAAAGTAGGCCTTAATATCCCTTAGTTTCCAATAGGACCTCGGTGCCACGAGAGGGTAGGACAAAACATATCATGCAAGTTCTTCCCATAAGCACGTATGACTATTTACGGATACATGCCTACATTATATTTATGAACTGGAGCTAGTGTCGTATCGCCCTAGGTTATGACTGTTATATGATGAATATCATCCAACGAATTCATCGATCCAATGCCTACGAATTTCTCTCATTGTTCTTGCTAAGTTACTATTGCTACTGTCATTATTGCACTTGCAACAAAATCATTGCTATCACTGTTACCGTTACTATTGTTGTTGCTACTATTATCAAAACTAACATACTACTCTGCTACTGATCACTTTGGTGCAGATAATTAATCTCCAGGTGTGGTTGAATTGACAACTCAGCTGCTAATAATTGCAAATATTCTTTGGCTCCCCTTGTGTCGAGTCAATAAATTTGGGTTGAATACTCTACCCTCAAAAACTGTTGCGATCCCTATACTTGTTGGTTATCAAGACCTTTTTCTGGCGCTGTTGCCGGGGAGCATTGCTATATTTGTTGAGTCACTTGGGATTATTATCAAATTATCACTATGAAGAATCTGAAGGATGCTAAGACTATGATTTTTTTCCTCTAAGACAAGGGGAGGTAAGGAACTGCCATCCAGCTCCGCTTTAGATTCACCTTCTGTTATAAGTAAACTTGCAACACCACCACATGCTATCAATTCTGACATGTCGCAAGTTATTGATGATTCTACTTCTGCTATGAATGCTACTCATGATGATGCTAGTACCCCGCTTGATGATAATGTGCCACTAGGTGAATTTCTTGATGAAGAAATTTCTAGAGTTAGACAGAATTACCTTGTTGAAACTGATGAAGAGCTTGAAACTGAAAATCTTGAAACACCTATGGCACCTATTTCTTCTAGATATGACTTGCCAAAGGTACCAGAAGGTTATGTTATGGATGAGGAGACAACTATAGACATTCTTGCTTGTAAGGTTATAGATGATTGGAAAAAATATTATGCAAGTCTAAAGAAAAGACTTTGAATGCTAAAATGAAATGGCTAAAATGAAATGCGATCCTAAGTTTGCTACTTCACCTATCTTTGTTGATGATAAGGATTATTAATTCTCTGTCGACCCAGAGTTAATTACTTTGGTTGAATCTGATCCTTTCCATGGTTATGAAACTGAAACTGTTGTTGTACATCTTCCTAAGTTAAATGATATAGCCAACCTTTTTGCTCATGACGAGAATATCCTCTATTATTATATTCTCAAATTATTTCGGTTATCATTAAAGGGTGATGCTAAGGCTTGGTATGATACAATTGCTCATGGTTGTGTGTGTTGTCGCTAGGATATGATTTATTACTTCTCTGAAAAATATTTTCCCGCTCATAAGAAACAAGCCGCCTTACAGGAAATATTTAACTTTGTGCAAATTGAAGAAGAGAGTCTCCCACAAGCTTGGGGAAGGCTTCTCCAATTGCTTAATGCTTTGCCTGATCATCCTCTTAAGAAAAATGAAATACTTGATATCTTCTATAGTGGACTAACTGATGCTCCTAGGGACTTCCTAGATAGTTGTGCTCGTTGTGTTTTCAGGGAACGAACTATTGGACAAGTTGAAAAATTATTGAATAACATATTGAAAAATTATGATGATTGGATCCTTCCTGAACAACCACTTAAACCCACTCCTAAGAAGAGGGATATCTTATATCTTAGTCCTGAAGATATGCAAAAGGCAAAGAAATCTATGAAGGAAAAAGGTATTAAAGTAGAGGATGGCAAAAATTTACCACCTTTCGAAAAAATACATGGGCTTGAAACACCACCACCACCTAAGGTGGTAGAGGTAAATTCTTTATTAAAGTTCGATGAAGGTGATATTCCTTATAATAAACATCCTAGTCAATGCCTTTATGATTTTGATAATTACATTAGAAAGCAAGATCACTTCAATGCAAATGTTATGAAACAATTGAAATACAATTCTGATATGATTGCTCGCTTGAGTAACTTGTTATTTAGAATCTCAAATGATGTTAGAGGTATAGGAAAGCATGCCTCTATGGTTCAAACTCAATTAGAACAAGTGGCAAAATCTCAAATAGAGTTGCTTGATGAAATGAATAATAATATCAATGATCACGATGTTAGAGTAATGATTAGAGGAGGTAGAATGACTCAGGAACCACATTACCCTGAAGGACACCCAAAAAGAATTGAACAAGACTCTCAAAGAGTTAACACTGATGCACCTAGTCCTTCTAAAACAAAAAGAAGAAGAAAAATGGCAGGACTTTGCATGCCTCTAGTGAACCTGAAGTAGAAAAACCTCATGATAATGATAATGATGTCTCTATCTCTGATGCTGAAACTCAATCTGGTAATGAACACTCATCTTCTAATAATGAAAAAGACAATGATGAGGTTCATGAGGATACTCAAACAAATAATAAAGAACCAGACAATGATATTGAAATAGAACCAACTGCTAATCTTGATAACCATAACCCAAGAATAAAAGATATGATAAAAGATATTTTGTTGCTAGAAAACATGGTAAGGAAAGAGAACTCTGGGTTCAAAAACCTATGCCCTTTCCACCTGAGTCAACCAAAAAGAAAGATGATGAAGAATTTGAACACTTTGCTGAAATGCTGAGGCTAGTCTTTTTACGTACTCGCTTGATTGATATCTTAAAAATGCCTCTGTATGCAAAGTGCATGAAAGACATCATCACCAATAAGAGAAAAATACCGAAAGATGAAATCTCCACCATGCTTTCTAATTATATTTTAAATGGTGGAGTACCTAAAAAACTTGGAGATCCAGGAATAACAACTATACCTTGCTCCATCAAAAGAAATTATGTGAAACTGCTTTATGTGATTTAGAAGCTGGTGTTAGTGTTATGCCTTTATCTTTATATAAAATACTTGATTTTAATAAACTCACACCTACTGAAATACCTTTGCAAATGGATGATAAATCAACTTCCATACCTATCGGTATTTGTGAGGATGTGCCCATTGTTGCTAATGTTGCAATCTTAACTGACTTTGTTATACTTGAGATGCCCGAGGACGACAACATGTCGATTATCCTTCATAGACCCTTCTTGAATACTGCAGGGGCTGTTATTGATTGCACTAAAAGCAATGTCACTTTTCATATCCATGGTAATGAACATATGGTGCACTTTTCGAAGAACAATTCCAAGTGAATGGTATTAATGTTATTGAAAAATCTCAGACAATCAGTATTGGAAGTTTTCAACTACCTCTACCTACCGCCAAAAAGAACTATGAAATGCTCATTGTTGGGGACATTCATATCCCCATTGAGGTAACTTAGTGTTTTATGAAAGTTCTCCGGTTTCATGCTAATCGGGAGTGGTTGTTAATAAGACATGATCAACCTTATTAATGAATCATTCTTGAGAGGAATGAAGTTGATGAATTTAGTGAGCACTACCTTCTGTCCCTACCTTTTGTTTTCTGTTTTTGTTAGTTAAATAAAATAAAATGCAATGATTTGCCTATTTTCTGAGTCTTCCGTACAATAAAAAAATAACCCAAAAATAAAAGTTCTCGGAATGCTCTAAAAATTTCAAACAATTTTTTCCTGAATATTTAAGAAATTTTAGTGCAAATAACGTCAGATGGAGGTGCTCCAGGTGGGCACAACCCACCTGGGAGCGCCATCACCCCCAGGCGCGCCCTGGTGGGTTGTGGTCCCCATGTGAGCCCCCTCACTTATCTCTTCATCCCACATCATCATGTACCTCCAGAAAAAAAATCACCATTGCTCTCTCTCTCTCTCTCTCTCTCGTGTTCTTGCTCTCAAACCCGCGGAATTCGATCTCTTTGCTCGAAGCTCCGTTTCTGAAACTGTTTCGGGGGATTGTTGCTTGGTATGTGACTCCTCCATTGGTACAATTAGTTTTTGCTCTAGTATTTTATATTTAGAGTAATTAGTGACTCTTGGTGCTACTTTAGATGAGCTTGCATGTTGAATTCTTAGAGTTCTAAGTAGTTTAAATGCTTGATATGGACTCTATGCATCCCTATGAGTAGTTGCTACCAAACTTGTGAAGTTTTGTTGAGAAAAAAAATTGTGAACTAATTTTTTTAGAATTTTGTTCATAGGAAAACATGAGTATCTTTAGGAAGTTTGATTCCAAGAAGAACTCCAAGGGAGTTTTTGGGGAGTCATCTGACAGTGATCTCTGCACCCGGAGAATGACGGAGGTACGGCCGTGCGAATGGCCGCATAACCCATTCATGGAAGGGCCAGAATCCTTCAAGAGTCTGCACAATATGCTGCTAATGCCGGCCTCACCGAGTTCATCGCAGCTGAATGTGAACAATATCATCTCCGAACAAATTCCTTTGTGCAAAGTTTTCATTTCTTCAGTAGGAATAATCCTCCTGAGGTGTAGTTTAACTTATATGTTGAACCCCATCAGATATCGCTTACTGAATTTTGCGATATATGCTTGCTACCTTCTGATGGTAGTTTATTAGAGCCTAGGCCCGCGGAGTTTGATGGTTTTTACCGCACTCTAACATTGTGGGATGAGAGAAGGGTATCAAGTGTCACCGCCACTTAGTGCCCCGGACTTTGTTGTTTGACGTCGTGCATTTCACAGAGACAACACTTATAGCTTGGGAGCTATTGTCGCACGTCACCTCCACCTTAACAGATCCAAGGGTAAAATACATGGTGGTATTTTTGCTACTCGTTTGGCGAGTCACTTTAACGTTCAGATACGCTAGCATGATTATCCTTTACCCAAGGTTTACTTAGATCGCTTGGCTCTGGCATACCACCACTTTATTGATAGCGAGAACACCACTATGGATATTCCATATAACTTGGTTTTTAGTGAGATTACCCATGATGTTATTCCGTTGCCTGCACCTGCTTTGTTTGATCCCATTGCCAGTGGCGGATACAAGATTAGGCCATAGGACATTGTCACCTACCGGAACAACCTGGCTGCAGCACAAGAGGATCCTCAGTAGTGGGACCCTCAGGTGCCCGCTCCCCATCACTTCAACAAAGGACCCCATGGTTTATTCGATTGCTTATTACCAAGTTAGGCCAAAAGCCTAAGCCCGGGGGAGTACGTATTTCCACCGAAATTACTTTCATGTTCACAAATTTCATTCCAGTTGTCGGTGTCCACACTTTTTCATTGTATTATCCTTGCTAGATTTATTTTCTCACCTTCTTCTTGTGTGTTTGAAAAACTTTGAGAAAATACAAAAACATTTCATGCTTCCTTTTTCTTTTTCTTTTTAGTGTAGTTAGTTGTAGTATTTAAAAAGAAAACCCAAAAAGATTTCCTTGTTCTTCTTTTGCTTGTTGGGAGCTATCCCATGTAAATAGGTTTTCTCGTTTTTGTTTTTCTTTCTGTAATTTGTTTCCTTCCAGTTGAAAACAAAAAACTCCAAAAATATTTCAGTTTGTTTCTCTAAATTTCTTTTCTCTTTTTGTTGAGTCGTACCAAGGAGAAGACCACGAAAAAAATATTGAGTGGCTCTCATATGCATTTTGATGATCTAACAGAGAGCCCATATTACCTTGTAATCTTCTTTTTGAATTAAATTGTTTGCAGATTCCAGCTTCGTCCACGACCCTCTTGCACTATTATTATTTTCATATCATTCGATCGTGCAAGTGAAAGGCAATAATGACAATATTTGATGAATTGGTTGTGGCAGAGAGAAACGGGTATGAACTCAACTTGTTCTGTTTTTGTAAATATGTTTAACCTAGTATCCATGATTCAACCTATTATGATCAAACATGTTTGCAATGACAATTAGAGATTATAGTTTCTCATGACATGCTTAAGTAGCTAGGATGGATAATGATTTATCTTTGATATCAACATTGAGTTAAAATGATTGTGATGTAGTATGATGATATGGTATCCTCCTCTAAATGTTCGAGTGGCTTGACTTATGATATTTATGTTCATGGTGTTCATATCCTACTCATGCTAGTATCCAATGTTACTTATGCATAATGCATGTTCATGACCGTTTTCGCTCTTTAACTGGCCACTTCTCAACCTAATTGCTAGACTTCGCCTATACCAAGTGGGAATTCTGCTTGTGCATAAAAACCATGAAACCCAAGTTATTCCAGATGAGTCCACCATACCTACCTATATGCGGTATTACCCTGACGTCCAAGTAAATGTGCATGTGCCACCTCTAAAAACTTCAAATTTTGTGCTTGGGTTGTTCACAGAGCGACAGGAGGTAGTCAGTATCTTCCATACTAAGAGGGTTATTCTCATGATGAGTGTTTATTCACTCATCCTTGCATGAGAGGGACGGTAGTAGGGGTTCCCAGTACCAAACTCAAATTGCAAATGGTTAAACAAAACTCCCCCGGGACTATTGTTGGTATGGACGACACATGTTGTTTCGGACAAGCCGTGGAGTGTGATTGATGGTGGAGGGGGAGTAAACCTTTACTTTTATCGCTTGGGAACCGCCACTAATGTGTTTAGCATGGAAGATACCGATAACTTGTTGGGGAACGTAGCAGAAATTCAAAATTATCCTATGAGTCACCAAGATCTATCTATGGAGATACTAGCAACGAGGGGAAGGAGAGTGCATCTACATACCCTTGTAGATCGCTAAGCGGAAGCGTTCAAGAGAACGGGGTTGAAGGAGTCGTACTCGTCGTGATCCAAATCACCGGAGATACTAGTGCCGAACGGACGGCACCTCCGCGTTCAACACACGTGTAGCCCGGTGACGTCTCCCATGCCTTGATCCAGCAAGGAGAGAGGGAGAGGTTGAGGAAGACTCCATTCAGCAGCAACACAATGGCGTGGTGGTGATGGAGGAGCGTGGCAATCCTGCAGTGCTTCGCCAAGCACTGCGGGAGAGGAGGAGGACTTGTGAGAGGGGGAGGGCTGCGCCAGAACTTGGGTTGCGGCTGCCCTCCCACCCCTCCACTATTTATAGGTGGGGAGAGAAGGGGGCCAGCCCCCCTAGATCCCATCTAGGGTTGGGGGCGGCGGCCAAGGGGGGAGGAGTGCCTCTTAAGTCAAGTGAAGGCCCTCCCCCTTAGGGTTTCCCCTCTCCCATGCGCATGGGCCTTGGGGGGGCTGGTGCCCCTGGACCATTAAGGCGAGGGTGCACCCTTACATCCCATGCTGCTGTATTGGACGTGGTGGAACAATTTATAAACCTCCGGACCCCTCCGGAACCTTCTGGAAGCTTCCCGGTACAATACGAGAAAAACCCGAACTTCTCCCGGAACCAGAACAACAACTTTCCATATATAAATCTTTACCTCCGGACCATTCTGGAACTCCTCGTGATGTCCGGGATATCATCCGGGACTCCGAACAACATTCGGTAACCATGTATATCTATTCCCTATAAGCCTAGCGTCATCGAACCTTAAGTGTGTAGACCCTAGAGGTTCGGGAACCATGCAGACATGACCGAGACGTTCTCCGGTCAATAACCAACAGCGGGACCTGGAAACCCATGTTGGCTCCCACATGTTCCACGATGATCTCATCGGATGAACCACGATGTCAAGGACTCAATCAATCCCGTATACAATTCCCTTTGTCTAGCGGTATTATACTTGCCCGAGATTCGATCATCGGTATGCCGATACCTTGTTCAATCTCGTTACCGGCAAGTCTCTTTACTCGTTCCGTAACACATCATCCCGTGATCAACCCCTTGGTCACATTGTGCACATTATGATGATGTACTACCGAGTGGGCCCAGAGATACCTCTCCATCAACCGGAGTGACAAATCCCAGTCTCGATTGGTGCCAACCCAACAGACACTTTTGGAGATACCCGTAGTGCACCTTTATATCTACCCAGTTACGTTGTGACGTTTGGTACACCCAAAGCATTCCTACGGTATCCAGGAGTTGCACAATCTCATGGTCTAAGGAGATGATACTTGACATTAGAAAATCTTTAGCATAAGAACTACACGATCTTTGTGCTAGGCTTAGGATTGGGTCTTGTCCATCACATCATTCTCCTAATGATGTGATCCCGTTATCAACGACATCCAATGTCCATGGTCAGGAAACCGTAACCATCTATTGATCAACGAGCTAGTCAACTAGAGGCTTACTAGGGACATGGTGTTGTCTATGTACCCACACATGTATCTAAGTTTCCTATCAATACAATTATAGCATGGATAATAAACGATTATCATGAACAAGGAAATATAATAAAAACTAATTTATTATTTCCTCTAGGGCATATTTCCAACGTAACTCATGGTCGCGAAGTGAACAAGGAGGGTGCATTTCTCAAAATTTCATTTACCTCTGTTTTAAAAACTTGAGCTCTAGCACCTCTACAAATCACTGCTTCCCTCTGTGAAGGGACTATCTATTTACTTTTACGTTTTGTCATCACCTTCTCAAATTAGCACCAGAACATGAGAGCACTATTGTCACCCTCATGCATTGTGTATAGCTAATGTTGGGTGCATCATGACTGGATCTTTTCTACCATGAATTACAATGTTTAGTCACTACTTGAACTTTGGAGGTGCTTTGCATTATTTTGCGGTCTCAGAAAGGGCTAGCGAGATACCACTATTGTCATATTATATGATGCTTGTTTTCATAAAGTGTTGTTATTTGAGATATTGTATAATTGCTCGCTAGTTGATTATGTCATTGATATGAGTTAATATAGTTTCTAAGAGTTATTATTGTCATGGTTAGTTATAATCTTGGCTAAAAACCTGGGTGCTGCTTAAGCTTATTTATGTAAACAAGAGCAAAAGAGTTCGTAAAAGTTTTTCTTTTTCACTTTCAGTTTATCAACTGAATTGCTTGAGGACAAGCAAAGGTTTAAGCTTGGGGGATTTGATACATCTCCAATGTATCTACTTTTCCTAACGCTTTTACTCTTGTTTTGGACTCTAATTTACATGATTTGAATGAAACTAACCCGGACTGACGCTGTTTTCAGCAGAACTACCATGGTGTTGTTTTTGTGCAGAAATGAAAGTTCACGGATTGGAATGAAACTTTGCGAGGATTTTTATACAATAAAAGAGAATTTCTGGAGCTAAGAACCATCAAAGGGGGGCACCTGGGTGGGCACAACCCACCAGGGCGCCCCCTCCATGCGTGCCCACGTGGGTTGTCCCCATCTGGTGGCCCCACAGACCTCAACCCTGATACTATAAAGTCATGTTTTTAAATAAAAAAATCAGGGAGAAAGATTTATCGCGTTTCGCGAGATGGAGCCGCCGCCACCTCCTATTCTCCATCGAGAGGCCAGATCTGGAGTCTGTTTGGGGCTTCGTAGAGGGGGATCTTCGATCTTCGTCATCACCAACCCTTCTCCATCGCCAATACCATGATGCTCCCCACTGTCAGTGAGTAATTCCTTTGTAGGCTCGCTGGTCGGTGAGGAGTTGGATGAGATTCATCATGTAATCAGTTAGTTTTGTTAGGACTTGATCCCTAGTATCCATTATGTTCTGAGATTGATGTTGCTATGACTTTGCCATGCTTAATGCTTGTCACTTTAGGCCTAAGTGCCATGATTTCAGATCCAAACTGTTTATGTTATTACCATTATATCTATGTTATAGAACCAAGCTTGAAAGTTTTAGTCACCTATTACATGTTATGATCCGGCGAACCCGGAGTGCCAGAAGTTGGGACACTTGCGTAGTTTGAGGAGTTCATGTATTCATCGTGTGTTAATGCTTTGTTCTGGTTCTCTATTAAAAGGCGACCTTAATATCCCTTAGTTTCTAATAGGACCCCGCTGCCACGGGAGGGTAGGACAAAAGTTGTCATGCATGTTCTTGCCATAAGCATGTATGACTATTTATGGAATACATGCCTACATTATATTTATGATCTAGATCTAGTGCCGTATCGCCCTAGGTTAGGAATGTTATATGATGAATATCATCCAATGAATTCACTGATCCAATGCCTACGAATTTCTCTCATATTGTTCTTGCTAAGTTACTATTGCTACTGTCACTATTGCACTTGCTATGAAATCATTGCTATCACGGTTACCATTACTACTGCTGTTGCTACTATTATCAAAACTATCATATTACTTTGTTACTGATCACTTTGCTGCGGATAATTAATCTCTAGGTGTGGTTGAATTGACAACTCAACTGCTGATACTTGCAAATATTCTTTGGCTCCCCTTGCGTCGAACCAATAAATTTGGGTTGAATACTCTACCCTCCAAAACTGTTGCGATCCCCTATACTTGTGGGTTATCATGACCGTGGTAAAATAAACCAATATGCACATGATAATTCAGCCAACATGCTGCTGGTAAGCGCAAACAACGTCCTATCTGATGAGTTATTATCTTGATCATTATAGAGATGTCACATGGTAACTAAAGCAAGATCGTGCTGGTAGGCACAACAAGTACCAACCTACTGGAAATTTAGGCACAGAAACAACACCAGTCATAAAAATAGCAGTGTTTCAGCATCTGGTAATTTAAGCGCAATGTCATTGGTAAGTGCAATACCATCATCATGATAATTAAACAGAACAAACAACGTTGATAATTCAAGCATTGTAAATCTAGTAATTATAGCATCACAAGCCTAATCAATCGACATAACGCATCAAACAAATCTAACATAACAACATTTTGGGAATGAACTTAGGGTTACTGTTCAAATCCACAACCACTAATGCACATCCTAAAATCCACAAACACTATCGCATGTCCTTAAAATCCACATCCACAACAATAACAGAAGGAAAAAAATGGGTGGTAAAATCCGTCATAAAACTGACCACACTTATCCTCCACGAAAACCTATCCACCACCCACCCGCTGACCAATTTTGCACAAATTGAACCAAAATTCCAAGCCATCTTCAACTGTAACTAGAAGGCAGCCTAATCTAACCTAATGGGAACAACAACCCGCCAGATTCGGAGGGGACGAGAACCAAAAATAACGGCGGAACATACCGTTGGAGCAACAAGAAGACAGAGGAGGTGGGGAATGCATTCCTCGTTCACGATTTAGACACCGTCCGCCGTGAACAGGGCCGCGCCACCACTAGCAACCGTCACGAACAAAGGAGAGGGGAGCGAGACGAGCTTCGAATGCAAACCGCAATGCGAGAGGGGGGGAAGAAATAACGTGGGTGAAGGGGAAGAGGGGAAAGTGGAGATCATTCATTGGGCGAGAGGGACAGTTTTGATGGGACCCGCTTGTCATCGACGCCCAAATACTGTATTGGCTATCACCATGCGGGCTTCGCTTGGAATAGACCCAGATAAGCATATGCACGCCATTGGATTCGAATCGGACGGCATCGGTACAATGCGGATCTGTTGCAATATTACATACGATAGGAAAATAGCTTTTTCGTTAATTGTAAAAACTGAATGTATTGTTCCAGTCGCGATTTTGTAAGGGGTATATATATAAAGAGACCGGCAATCGATTTACCGGGGACAATCGATGCTGCCGTTGAAACATACCTCATAATTCACCCTTTCATTTCCGTTATGTTTTCTACAGTCCTATATATGTACCTTCCTTATAGCATCTACGGCTGGATATGTCAAATATGGTCCCTCAAATGCCCGCGGATGCGCCCGGGCGCGTCCACGGGCAGTGACCGTGCACGCCTCAAATTTCACGAGTTGCATCCGAACATTTCATACTAGATTCTTATCTAGATAAGGACATGCAAAAGAAATAAATCTACGCACTACGTCGGTCACCTAGCTATTTATTGTCCGAGATGTCGATGATCTCTGTGCCCCGCTCCGGCAGCATGCATGGGCAGCTGTTGCAGCTCTGGCTGCTCCACTCCGGCCTCCTCCTCCTCTATCTTTCATCGAGTTCAGCGAAGAGCGCGTTGGACATCGCGTACTCCTATCAGAGGAACTCCGGTTGGCCTGCACATATGCCTCATCCTAGATGGACTCCAGGATGATCTGCTGCTCTGCCATCTCCTTCGATTGGGCGACGGCGAACTCCGCCTCCGCCTGCTCCAGGTTGAAGCTCGACAGCTCCGGCTCTGGCTACTCCGCCTCCTCCACCTCCATCGGAGCCAGCTCCTCTTCCTCCTCTTCCCCCGCCTGCTCTACCTCCCCCGCCTCCTCCACCACCACCGAAGCCAGCTCCTCTCCCTCCTCTTCCCCCGGCTCCTCCTCCTCCTTCAGCGAGTCCGGAGGCAGCCCGGCAAAGATGCGGGCGGCGCGCTTGCCTTGTCTCGGCCGGATCTCCTGCTGGATCTTGTACCGGTGCTCCGGCGTCAGCATTGCGCAGTAGGTGATCTTCCTCCGGACCATGGCAGAGCGCTGGAGCGTGGGCAGAGCATCAGAGCGGCAGCGGGAGTAGCTGGATGGGCTAGGGTTGCAGGACGCGGGCTGGGTTATAGGCGGATTTGGTCTCGAGCAGCGAGGCGAAGCGGCACCACGCGGCGTTCACACCGCAGCGACAGAGGAGGCGCCCGTCGGACCGCCGGGTTTCTTGGAAGTCCGCGTGGGATCCCTTCGTCAATACTACATGAAGTACATGCCTGGGCGCGCCCCGGCGCCCCATATCCGCCCTATATTTGGGCTGGATATGAGGGGTGCCTGTCAGCCCACGCGTTTGAGTCCCGTTTGTGAGGGCCTTCTGGGCCAAAAAATCATGACCGGTCAATGAACGGGCGGCACGCCCGGGCGTCTGAGGTGGGTTTGGGGCGCCCTACTCTAGATGCTCTTATACAGTCTATTTGATATGATAATAACTTTAGCACTTCAGCTATATGTCAGGCGACTGATTTTTTTCATTTTGGGTCAGTCGCTCAGCATGTATGTGACCAAGCTTTTAAATAGCGTCCGCTACCTCCGCTATTGTGGCCGCAATAGTGGTAGCGTCACCCTGCCGCTATTAGTTTAAGGTTGCGTAAAATAGTGTGTTGTCATGATGCGGGCGCAACATCACTTGTTAGACCGCTATATCGTCCACTTTCTGCAATATCGCCCGCTATATAAGTCCTTGTTGTTCTGTTGTGTAATCTATTTCGGTAAATGTGTCTTGTTTGCATGGTTGCACAACCAAATATTTTTCAATTATACTTTATATTCTTATATAAATGATGATTTCTCAAATTAAATGTCATATTTTTTATCAATGGCCTAGAAATATACACAACAATCTCAGATTTATGAGTGTTTTTTAAAAATTGGCTATATGGACATAGCGCCCGCAATCGCCCGCTATCCGCTTTCTGCTACGCGCACTCTAATCCGCAACCAGTCCGCTATCTACTATTTAAAAGCTTGAATGTGACTGACCCGTTGTTTGTCCAGTCGATTTTCTTGTCTTCCCGTGCTAAGTGCATGCATGTCCTCTTCATGCATGCATGTCTCCAGCTCAGGCCAACTCCAGGGCACGACCCCATCCCGTCCAGCCATGTTCGTTTAGGGCAAAATGGACAAACCCCATGGTCCAGTGCGCGACGGCCTGAACCCATCTTGTCCGTTTTGTGTCAGGGCCGACCCATTCCCGGCGCAAACATATGTGCCTGTTTTGGGTCCAGTCAGACAGCGAACGGACATGTCTCTCGTCTGCATCGGGGCCGCGTGGCAAGCGACTACCTACCTCCCACCGCCCAAATTAACTACGCGCGCGATGGTCCTCACCTGTCATCCGTCCAGGCGAGCGGTCGTCGTCGACCGGTCACATTCCATGCTCCCACTCCGGTCCTGCTGCCTCCTCGAAACCCGACACCCAAACCCTAGTTCTCCCCTCGCCTTCCTTGAGCTCGCCAGCTTCCATGGTGTGGTGGAGCACCGGACGCAAGGGGGCGCACGACCGCGAGGCTGGTTTGTCCTCCGGCCGCCACCACGCACCAGCTTAGAGCCCGCACCACCCCTAAGGAGGCCCCCCGCACTGCCTGCATTCACCATTGCCCCTTCGGCCACCGGCTCGCACGACCGCGGAGGCACTACATCCACACAGATGTTTGCCGACGTTATTGGGAAACCAGGACGCCGCTCCACTGGAGCGACGTTCACCTGCCCAATAACTGGCATTTGTCTGCCAGGTCGGGTGCCGATCCCAACGAGCGGTTGTGCCCGTCGCGAGGAGATCGACCGCCGCCGCTTCCTCCTGCCCGATGACCTGTACTATGACCCCAGGTACGCCATTGACTCTGTGATGTGGGACACTTGGTTTCGAGACGAGCACGAGACCAGGCGCACGTCGTACTTTGCTGATAGCTCATCGGGCCCGCTGCGGCCACGTACAGAGCGCCGAGCGCGTGCTCCGAGCCCTCCCAAGTGCGCGGGCATACGCGGGTGCGCGGCATCACGCTGACGCCATCGCCTTCGCCCTCTCCGTCGCCACCACCACCTCCTCGCATGACATAGGAGGAGGAGGCCCGACTCATTCAATGTGTCCTGGAAGACTCCATGGACACGCACGATGAGCGCCAATGGGAGGGCCTGGACACACCATGCTGGCCCTCTCTACGGCCGGCGACATGGTCGTACCGTTGCTGGAGATGATGCACATCAAGGAGGAGGTGCTGGAGGAGCAAGCCGTCGCTACACGGCCACGCACATGCCCGACGCTGTGGGGCCGGGTGGTGCCCCACGCCGCCGCAGTAACCGGAGCGCGAGCCGTCTCCACGGGGGGAGGTGGTGCAGGCGTTTCCCAACTTCCAGGGACCACCGTCCCACCTCCGAGCGCCACCGCCTTATATCGACCTCACTGGCGACGACTACGATAACGGCGACTCGTGAGACGGCGACGAGCATGGCATCGACTAGCACTACATGGACAGGCGGCGCTTGTCTTTTGTTTTAGTTTTTATGTTAATTATGTTCTAAGCACTATGGAGGCCGTGAAGACTATAATGCTTAATTATGTTTTAATCACTATGTTTGCATATTATTTGAATTTTTTTCAGCATTTATTTGAGTTTTGCGATTTTTTTATATCATGTCCACCCCGGACATGATTTGGCGTGCGGCCGCGCGTTGGGCGCACGGACACGGCAACGGCCCCAAACGGACATGGGCTACCCCACTGCGGCCCCAAACGGACAGAATCCAGGCAAAACGGACATCCGTCGAGGGTCGTGCACTGGAGTTGGCCTCACGGCTCTACCACGCACATCGATGGATGAAATGCACGTCAATTTTAGACTCGGTGTCTGTGCATGCTTCATTTTCCTAGTCGGGTTTCCTTTTTTTTTCTTTATGTGTATCTTTGATGTGTAAATATGTACGTGCACAAATATGGGTATAAATAATACTGGAGTGTGGAAATGTCACCGTTATACGTTGATTTTTATGTATTATAAAAAGTGCATTTTTGTGCTAATTTTGTGGAAGGTTTTATTTATGTTTTTATTTTCTTTCGTCTTCAATGGTAATACCAAGAAAAATAATTTTATTTTTCTTAGAAAATGTCATTTTATATTATTATTATTATTATTATTATTATTATTATTATTATTATTATCTGTAAGTATGCACACATGTAGTAAAAGAATATGTGTGTAAATTATACTAGATTCTGAAAATTGCAGTAATATATGTGTATCATTGCATATTACAAAAAGTGCAATTTT
>NC_057810.1:685688777-685699323 GCF_018294505.1 Triticum aestivum
TTTTTGCAAAAAGTCAACTATTTACATCCTTATTCTTGCATATTATAAAAATGCATAATTTCTATGTAAATTTTGTGCAATTCTTGAAGCCCATTATCCATTGCCTCTTTTCCTTGTGTTTCTATTCATTTTTTTCTTTGTTTATCCGTTTTAGTTTTTGTTTTTATTTCTGTATGGGTATTTGTGCCGTGTTGGATGAATGTAGATGTATACACACAAGTACTATACAATATGTGTATAATTTTTTATATGCTTATTCTTTACATATTACTAAAAATGAAATTTTCAATGTATAGATGTGTGCAAGTTTTTGAAAGATTTTGTTTCATTTTCTTTCTTCTTAAACGGTAATACCAATGCCACTAATACATTCTTGCTTGGAAAATTAATGATCTTGATTTATTTTTAGTAATATTTCATGTTCTTGCTTCTTTAAGGGTAATATCAATGCTACTGATTTATTTCTACTTTGAAAATTGCTTTTTTTGCGAAAATTCCACTATTATATGCTTATTCTTGCATATTATAAAAATGCGCAATTTTTGTGCAAATTGCGTGCAATTTTTTTCAATAGTATTTTTGCTTTCTTTCTTCTTAAAAGGTAATACCAATGTCCCTAATTCATTTTTCATTATAAGCTTCATTATTTTGAGTTTGTTCATTCTTCTTATTTAAGGGTAATAACAATGCCACTAATTGATTCGTTCTCAGAAAACTTCTATCCTTTTTGCAAAACTTCCACTAGTATATGCTTATTTTGCATATGATGAAAATGCGCAATTTCTTTTTTAATTGTGTGCAAATTTTGTCATAATTTGTTTTGTTTTTTTCGTTGAAAACTTCATTTTTTTTTGTCTAAGTTTTTGTTCATTTATTCTTTATGGTGATACCACCACAAATCCGAACTTTAGGCAACCATCCCTTTTTCTTCTTTTGGTTATTGGTTTATCGATGCGCTATGGTATAATCTTCATCGAGCAGTGTGCGTTCGATCCGACCTGGGATCCTGTATTTTTGCCCGGTTCCGTTTCCGTCGGCGAGCAGCGCCTGCTTTTTGCCCTTCACCATCGGTGGAAGGAGCTCACTACCCACTCACCTCATGGCTCAGGCCCAGCATGTTGTTTTCTAGCCAAAATATAGTACGGTTACCGGAAACCTTTGTTTTTTTATCCGGGACGCCGGCATGCCTATTTCCGGCAGCGTGATTGCGTTGCGTGGTCTAGCACCTGCAGGCGTGAATCGGCCATGACTCAGCCAGCAGAATGGCCGCTTTTCGCGTCGGACTCCACCGGTGAGCCTCTCGTGCGTGCCTAACCATTTTGCGCGGTACTGTAGGCACTATATTACGGAGTATTGGCTTATTGCTTGCGTGAAATCTCATTAGGAAAATCACGTATGTATATGACAGTTAGATCATGCGTGTCGTCCTTGGCATCGTCTGTGTTGTATACAGTCAGATCATAGAAGGCCTGTCTCAGATCATAGAAGGCCAGTCTCATGTGGGCGACAGTGTCACTCTGTTCTACTCCCTCTCCCTCTGTAAGCTAATGTAAGAGCGTTCAGATAGCTACTTTAGCATTCTAAACACTCGTATATTAGTTTACGGAGGGAGTACTGAAGAATCTACCATGAACTAGCAAAAAAAAGTCTGGAAGGAAAGAGCCGGTCAATTTTCTCAGGGGCCTATGAAATTGGTTAACAGTTTGACTGTACAGTTGATCTCTGTTGAGTAGCTCGTGCTGCCCGAAATGTCCTGGGGCATGCTTAATTAGGAACCTTAATAAGCCTAGACTAGTGCTACGTCTTTGTCAATCAGGAGGTGTTTGTTTCGTCGAATTCTGCCTGTCACCTGTTTACAGTGTAAACGGATACCCTTACGGGAGTTTGGTGAGACACCTCCGTAATCACGTTCCTCTGTAATCAGTTCCAGCCCAGTTATCGAACGATACCCCCCACCCCCACCGGTAAAGGCTTCCGCTCCCGACTCCGCTCCTCCCCCGCGACTCGGTCCTCCCCTCGATCTATTTGCGCCGCCGCCTCCCCTCGATCCCGCGCTGCTGTGCCGCCGCCCCGCCGCCTCCCTTCTAGTCCAGCACCGTCGCGCCACCACCTCCCCTCGACCCCCTTCAGTCCTCCCCTCCTGGTTCGGCCGCCGGGTTGACCTCGCCACACCAGTCGCCGGGAACGACCACACCAGCCGCCTCCGATGCCAATGAGGGTAGACCATTGAAGCCGCGTACGAGGAGCAGCAAGGCCCATCCGCCCATCTCCGGATCGATCTCTTCCTCCTTCGTCACTCTCCTACTGCAGATCTCAAGGTTAGGGTTACTAATACACCTGTTCTTGATCTTGAAGTAAAAAAAATGTGTCCTTGATCTATTGTTGATCTACTAATGATCTGTTATAGGTTGATGTATAGCATATATTTCCATCTGTTCTTGATCTTGAAGTAAAAAAAAATATGTGTTCCTGATCTGTTTTTGATCTATTAATGATCTGTTATAGGTTGATGGCTATTAATGATCTATTCTTGATCTGTTCTTGATCTTGAAGTAAAAAATATATGCGTTCTTGATATGTTCTTTTATTAATGGATGACTAGTGGAGTATAACACGGTCTGTCATTTGTATTTTTCTGATGTGTTTTTGATCTGTCTAGTTAGGTAACTAGGCAAATAGATGAATTAGGTTGGCTGGTCACAAAAAGGAAGGAATGTGTCTTGTTCGATGCATGTTCCTGCTGTCAATTGGACCATCTTCTTTAGCTTTCTGGTTTGAAATCATATCCTGATACTTGGAACTTTGCATGACAGTAGATCGACGGTGCTATCCACATGCATATCAACTAGATATTGGTTGACTGTTCCTGTAGTTTTCTGATATGCAATTTTCCTATCCATATGCAGCAGTTGTATTTGTATATGACTTAATTAGGCTTCTGATGTGCAAGTTTTTTTGGATCCATTGTACCTTTGCATGACCAAATGCATGTGCAAGTTTTTTCGTCATCCTGAAATCTATCCAGTTTCTTGTTTTGTAATTTTTAGGAAAGAAAGTCATACCAACCTTAAATAGGTATATTTTCCTTATGCAGTTATGGCCCGTCTTCCCTTAAGTGCGAGGCGTGGAAGGAGAAATGCAATATTTTTGAATCTGACCACTTCCATTATGCTTGTATACTATTATGTGTGGTTCATGTTTGCATTATCTTATAGGAGAAATGTTGGCAAATAGAAAGGAGAATTAAAATTAGAGAGTTAAGGGGAGGGAACTTGTATCGACTAATTGGTGAGAGCGACACTATGTGTATAAGTCAACTTCGTATGGATAGAGAACATTTCATATATTATGTGAGATGGTGAGAGATGTTGGTGGTCTAAAGGGTACAAGGAACACATCATTAGAGGAGATAGTGGCATCATTCTTGTATGTGTTATCACACCATCACAAAAATAAGACAGTAGAAAAATTCTTCTATCGAAGCCCTGAGCCAATTAGTAGAAACTTCAACGCTTGTCTTCTAGCTGTCTTGAAGCTGCACCATGTGCTACTTAAGAAGCCTGAACCTATACTCGAGGATTGCACCGATGATAAGTGGGAGTATTTCAAGGTAAATAGCTACTAATAAAAAATATTATTCACTAGATGATGTCAATAGTGGTAAAAGATGCTAATATTTGCACATTGCTCTTTATGTTGTAGAATTTCTTTGGAGCATTAGATGGCACACACATAGGCGCAACAGTCCCAGCTAATTTGAAAGGAATGTATCGATCAAGGTTGGGTGATATAGATACAAATGTATTAAGTGTATGTGCACCTGACATGCAATTCATCTACATATTACCCGGTTGGGAAGGTTCTGCACATGATGGTCGGGTTCTTAGGGATGCCATATCCCGACCAAATGGGTTGCTTGTCCCCGAAGGCCAATATTATCTTGTCGATGCTGGCTACACAAACGCAAAAGGATTTTTAGCTCCATATCAAGGTCAAAGGTATCACTCGGGTGGTTGGACACCACAAAATCCACCTCATAGCGCAGAAGAATATCTCAACATGCGCCACGCTAGAGCCCGAAATATAGTAGAAAGGTGCTTTGGAAGGCTGAAGGGTCGGTGGGGGATTTTGAGGTCTCCTTCCTTTTTTTCCCATGAAGACCCAATGTCGAATCATCATGGCATGCGCACTCTTGCATAATCTTATATTGCAAAAGATGTCTGTCGACCCACTTGATATCAATGAGCCAATATACAAGAAACATTAGAAGACATGGAGGGAGAATTGGACCAACCAGAATTCATCACTTCTATCTCAACTTCAAATGAGTGGACAAATTTTCGGAATCAACTTGCTCAGGGCATGTATAATAGACATAGGGCTGCTAGGGCGCATTGAGGTATAAGTTGTTTCTATTTGTTCCCTTCTATATATATTTCCATCCCATTTACATTTGTTCCCTTTCAATTATATTTGCAAGCTACAATTGCATATCATTTGCATTTGTTCTCTTTCATATATATTTGCCATCTCATTTGTACCCATTCTTGCTTGTGCAGATATGGACCGTGTGGATAGCTCGAGCACGTCTCGTGGAAGAGGCAAGAATAAAAGGAATTGGTATTCCGAGGAGGACGGTGAGCTTATTAAAGCTTTGTATGAGTTGTATTTGGACCCGAGGTGGAAAGCTGATGGTGCCTTCAAGGGTGGATACCTGGGGATATTGGAAAAGCATCTTGCTGAAAAGTGTCCATGTCGTGGTATCACTGTTGGGGAACGTTGCAGAAAATAAATTTTTTCTACGCTTCACCAAGATCAATCTATGGAGTCATCTACCAACGAGAGAGAGGAGTGCATCTACATACCCTTGTAGATCGCGAGCAGAAGCGTTCAAGAGAACGGGGTTGAGGGAGTCGTACTCGTCGTGATCCAAATCACCGGAGATCCTAGCGCCGAACGGACGGCACCTCCGCGTTCAACACACGTACGGTTGGGAAGACGTCTCCTCCTTCTTGATCCAGCAAGGGGGAGGAAGAGGTTGATGGAGATCCAATAGCACAACAGCGTGGTGGTGGAAGTAGCGGTGATCTCGGCAGGGCTTCGCCAAGCTCAGCGAGAGGGAGAGGTGGCGTGGAGGGAGAGGGAGGCGCCAGGAGCAGGGGTGCGCAGCCCTCCCTCCCTCTCTTTATATAGGGGCCCTGGGGGGCGCCGGCGCCCTAGAGATTGGATCTCAAGGGGGGACGGCCAAGGGGGTGGCTTGCCCCCCAAGCCAAGTGGGGCGCCCCCCACCCCTAGGGTTTCCAACCCTAGGCGCAGGGGGGCCAAGGGGGGCGCACCAGCCCACCAGGGGCTGGTTCCCTTCCCCAGTTCAGCCCATGGGGCCCTCCGGGATAGGTGGCCCCACCCGGTGGACCCCCGGGACCCTTCCGGTGGTCCCGGTACAATACCGGTGACCCCCGAAACTTTCCCGATGGCCGAAACTAGACTTCCTATATATAACTCTTTACCTCTGGACTATTACGGAACTCCTCGTGACGTCCTGGATCTCATCCGGGACTCCAAAAAACTTTCGGGTTACCGCATACTAATATCTCTACAACCCTAGCGTCACCGAACCTTAAGTGTGTAGACCCTACGGGTTCGGGAGACATGCAGACATGATCGAGATGACTCTCCGATCAATAACCAACAGCGGGATCTGGATACCCATGTTGGCTCCCACATGCTCCTTGATGATCCCATCGGATAAACCACGATGTCGAGGATTAAAGTAATCCCATATACAATTCCCTTTGTCAATCGGTACGTTACTTGCCCGAGACTCGATCGTCGATATCCCAATACCTCGTTCAATCTCGTTACCGGCAAGTCACTTTACTCGTACCGTAATGCATGATCCCGTGACCAAACACTTGGTCACATTGGGCTCATTATTATGATGCATTACCGAGTGGGCCCAGAGATACCTCTTCGTCATATGGAGTGACAAATCCCAGTCTCGATCCGTGTCAACCCATCAGATACTTTCGGGGATACCTGTAGTATACCTTTATAGTCACCCAGTTACGTTGTGACGTTTGGTACACCCAAAGCACTCCTACGGTATCCGGGAGTTACACGATCTCATGGTCTAAGGAAATGATACTTGACATTGGAAAAGCTCTAGCAAACGAACTACACGATCTTGTGCTATGCTTAGGATTGGGTCTTGTCCATCACGTCATTCTCCTAATGATGTGATCCCGTTACCAACGACATCCAATGTCCATAGTCAGGAAACCATGACTATCTGTTGATCAACGAGCTAGTCAACTAGAGGCTTACTAGGGACATGTTGTGGTCTATTTATTCACACATATATTACGATTTCCGTATAACACAATGATAGCATGAATAATAGAAAATTATCATGAACAAGGAAATATAATAATAATCATTTTATTATTGCCTCTAGGGAATATTTTCAACAGTCTCCCACTTGCACTGGAGTCAATAATCTAGTTACATTGTGATGAATCGAGCACCCATAGAGTTCTAGTGTTGATCATGTTTTGCTCGCGGAAGAGGTTTAGTCAACGGATCTGCGACATTCAGATCCGTATGCACTTTGCAAATATCTATGTCTCCATCTTGAACATTTTCACGAATGGAGTTGAAGCACGCCTGATGTGCCTGGTCTTCTTGTGAAACTTGGGCTCCTTGGCAAGGGCAATAGCTCCAGTGTTGTCACAGAAGAGGGTGATTGGCCCCGACGCATTGGGTATGACTACTAGGTCGGTGATGAACTCCTTCATCCAGATTGCTTCATGTGTTGCCTCCAAGGCTGCCATGTACTCCGCTTCACATGTAGATCCCGCCACGACGCTCTGCTTGCAACTGCACCAGCTTACTGCCCCTCCATTCAAAATATACACGTATCCGGTTTGTGACTTAGAGTCATCCAGATCTGTGTCGAAGCTAGTGTCGACAGAACCCTTTACGACGAGCCCTTCGTCACCTCCATAAACGAGAAACATATCCTTAGTCCTTTTCAGGTACTTCAGGATATTCTTGACCGCTGTCCAGTGATCCATGCCGGAATTACTTTGGTACCTTCCTACCAAACTTACGGCAAGGTTTACATCAGGTCTGGTACACAGCATGGCATACGTGATAGACCCTATGGCTGAGGCATAGGGGACGACACTCATCTTTTCTCTATCTTCTGCCGTGGTCGGACATTGAGCCGAGCTCAATTTCACACCTTGCAACACAGGCAAGAACCCCTTCCTGGACTGATCCATATTGAACTTCTTCAATATCTTATCAAGGTATGTGCTTTGTGAAAGACCTATGAGGCGTCTCCATCTATCTCTATAGACCTTGATGCCTAATATGTAAGCAGCTTCTCCAAGGTCCTTCATTGAAAAACACTTATTCAATTAGGCCTTAATGTTGTTCCAAAAGTTCTATATCATTTCCCATCAAAAGTATGTCATCCACATATAATATGAGAAATGCTACAGTGCTCCCACTCACTTTCTTGTAAACGCGCACTCTTTTCCACCAGTCTGCATAAATCCAAACGCTTTGATCATCTCATCAAAGCGAATGTTCCAACTCTGAGATGCTTGCACCAACCCATAAATGGATCGCTGGAGCTTGCATACCTTGTTAGCATTCTCAGGATCGACAAAACCTTTCGGCTGCATCATATATAGTTCTTCCTTAAGATAGCCGTTAAGGAATGCCGTTTTGACGTCCATTTGCCATATCTCATAATCATAGTATGCGGCAATTGCTAACATGATTCAGACTGACTTCAGCTTCGCTACGGGAGAGAAAGTCTCATCGTAGTCAACCCCTTAAATTTGCCGATAACCCTTAGCGACAAGTCGAGCTTTATAGATGGTAACATTACCATCCACGTCCGTCTTCTTCTTAAAGATCCATTTATTTCTATCGCTCGCCGATCATCGGGCAAGTCTGTCAAAGTCCATACTTTGTTTTCATACATGGATCCTATCTCGGATTGCATGGCTTCAAGCCATTTGTTGGAATCTGGGCCCGCCATCGCTTCTTCATAGTTCGAAGGTTCACCGTTGTCTAACAACATGATTTCCAGGACAGGGTTGACATACCACTCTGGTGTGGAACGTGTCCTTGTGGACTTACAAAGTTCAGTACCAACTTGATCTGAAGTACCTTGATCATCATCATCAATTTCCTCTCCAGTCGGTGTAAGCACCACAGGAACATTTTCCTGAGATGCACTACTTTTCGGTTCAAGAGGTAGTACTTCATCGAGTTCTACTTTCCTCCCACTTACTTCTTTCGAGAGAAACTCTTTCTCCAGAAAGGACCCGTTCTTGGCAACAAAGATCTTGCCTTCGGATCTAAGGTAGAAGGTATACCCAATGGTTTCCTTAGGGTATCCTATGAAGACGCATTTTTCTGACTTGGGTTCGAGCTTTTCAGGTTGAAGTTTCTTGACATAAGCATCGCATCCCCAAACTTTTAGAAACGACGGCTTAGGTTTCTTCCCAAACCATAATTCATATGGTGTCGTCTCAACGGATTTAGATGGTGCCCTATTTAAAGTGAATGTAGCTGTCTCTAGAGCGTATCCCCAAAATGATAGCGGTAAATTGGTGAGTGACATCATAGATCGCACCATATCCAATAGAGTGCGATTACGACATTCGGACACACCGTTACGCTGAGGTGTTCCAGGCGGCGTGAGTTGTGAAACAATTCCACATTTCCTTGAGTGCGTACCAAATTCGTGACTTAAATATTCTCCTCCATGATCTGATCGTAAGAACTTTATTTTTCTATCACGTTGATTCTCTACCTCATTCTGAAATTCCTTGAACTTTTCAAAGGTCTCAGACTTGTGTTTCATCAAGTAGACATGACCATATCTACTTAAGTCATCAGTGAGAGTGAGAACATAACAATAGCCTCCGCGAGCCTCAACGCTCATTGGACCGCACACATCAGTATGTATGATTTCCAATAAGTTG
Source organism: Triticum aestivum (assembly GCF_018294505.1). Taxonomy (NCBI): domain Eukaryota; kingdom Viridiplantae; phylum Streptophyta; class Magnoliopsida; order Poales; family Poaceae; genus Triticum; species Triticum aestivum. The sequence goes on from NC_057810.1 coordinate 685,697,783, forward strand.
GTTGCTCGCTCCATTGTTCCGGAGAACGGAGTCTTGGTCATTTTGCCCATGAGGCATGGTTCGCATGTGTCAAATGATTCATAATCGAGAGATACTAAAAGTCCATCAGCATGGAGCTCCTTCATGCGCTTGACACCAATATGACCAAGGCGGTAGTGCCACAAGTATGTGGGACTATCATTATCAACCTTACATCTTTTGGTATTCACACTATGAATATGTGTAACATCACGTTCGAGATTCATCAAGAATAAACCATTAACCAGCGGGGCATGAACATAAAACATATCTCTCATATAAATAGAACAACCATTATTCTCGGATTTAAATGAGTAGCCATCTCGTATTAAACGAGATCCAGATACAATGTTCATGTTCAAAGCTGGCACTAAATAACAATTATTGAGGTTTAAAACTAATCCCGTAGGTAAATGTAGAGGTAGCATGCCGACGGCGATCACATCGATCTTGGAACCATTCCCGACACGCATTGTCACCTCGTCCTTCACCAGTCTCCGCTTATTCCGCAGCTCCTGCTTTGAGTTACAAATATGAGCAATCGCACCGGTATCGAATACCCAGGAGCTACTACGAGTACTGGTAAGGTACACATCAATTACATGTATATCACATATACCTTTAGTGTTGTCGGCCTTCTTGTCCGCTAAGTATTTGGGGCGGTCCCGCTTCCAGTGTCCCTTTCCCTTGCAATAAAAGCACTCAGTCTCAGGTTTGGGTCCATTCTTTGGCTTCTTCCCGGCAACTGGTTTGCCGGGCGCGGCAACTCCCTTGCCGTCCTTCTTGAAGTTCTTCTTACCCTTGCCTTTCTTGAAACTAGTGGTTTTATTGACCATCAACACTTGATGCTCCTTTTTGATTTCTACCTCCGCTGATTTCAGCATTGAAAATACTTCAGGGTTGGTTTCACCATCCCCTGCATATTGTAGTTCATCACAAAGCTCTTGTAGCTAGGTGGGAGCGACTAAAGGATTCTGTCAACGACCGCCTCGTCCGGGAGGTTAATGTCCAGCTGGGACAAGCGGTTGTGCAACCCAGACATTTTCCTGACAATAGTAAGATGTCCATCCTATTAACTATTAACCTCAGGAATTTAGCTTGAGCATGAAGTCACACATTTCACTATTTGAGTTTGAAACTAATGTTCTAAAAAATTAGTAACACTAATATTTCTTGAATAATTAGTTTGACCACAGTTTGGCCATAGTTTGACCAGATTTGATCAAAATTCAAAAAAATAAAATAATTATTTAGTAACACTAATATTCTAGAATAATTAGTTTGACCATTGTTTAACCACAGTTTGAATTTTTTTCGATTTTTTCCACTCTAGATCTTAAAAGCCCCATAACTTTTTTCTGTTTGGTTTTTGAGGATTTTGAAAATGTTTAACGGGGTTTCCCGAGTTAAATTTGGATGTAACTTTTCGAGTAGATGATTTTTCATATAAAAAACTTTTTCATCCGAGTTAGTATGCAAAAGTTATGCCCATTTTTACAAATTTTCGAGAGATTTTGCAAATA
>NC_057810.1:685700169-685734639 GCF_018294505.1 Triticum aestivum
CGCGCTACTGCTATCAACTTAGTAGTAGCGAGGTTTAAAACCCTGCGCTACTGGTAAGTAGCAGTAGCGAGGGTTTTTAACCCTCGCTACTAGTAACTTTCTGTGTATAGGCTTTTCCCTAGTAGTGTCAAGGGGGGGGGCAAGGGGGTGGCTTGCCCCCCAAGCCAAGTGGGGCGCCCCCACCCCTAGGGTTACCAACCCTAGGCGCAGGTGGGCCCAAGGGGGCGCACCAGCCCACCAGGGGTTGGTTCCCTTCCCCACTTCAGCCCATGGGGCCCTCTGGGATAGGTGGCCCCACCCGGTCGACCCCCGGACCCTTCCGGTGGTCCCGGTACAATACCGGTGACCCCCGAAACTTTCCCGATGTCCGAAACTGGACTTCCTATATACAATTCTTTACCTCCAGACTATTCCGGAACTCCTCGTGACGTCTGGGATCTCATCCGAGACTCCAAACAACTTTCGGGTTACCGCATACTAATATCTCTACAACCCTAGCGTCACCGAACCTTAAGTGTGTAGACCCTACGGGTTCAGGAGACATGCAGACATGACCGAGACGACTCTCCGGCAATAACCAACAGCGGGATCTGGATACCCATGTTGGCTCACACATGCTCCTCGATGATCTCATCGGATGAACCATGATGTCGAGGATTCAAGTAATCCCGTATACAATTCCCTTTGTCAATCGGTACGTTACTTGCCCGAGATTCGATCGTCGGTATCCCAATACCTCATTCAATCTTGTTGAAAGAACATGTGATGCCCCCATGTTTGGTTTTGGTAATTGATGACAATCTCTATGGACTAATGGTTGCCTTGAGTTATATTTGAATGTTTTGTCCATATGCTTTTTTTGAAGTCCATGTGTTGGTTTCAAGGAGTTTATGAGTTGACCAAGGTGCTATTAAGGAATTATCCAAAGATTGGTCATGTGAGTGCTGAGCTTATTGCAAGCATGTCTTGAAGAAGAATATTGTGTGATCATTCATGTTTACCTTCAAGACATCATCCAAATGAAGAGAGTTGGAATGATTCAAGGTTGATCAAGACTAAGTCAAGAGTGAATCAAGTTGATCAACTCTCAAAGTGTAGAAGATGTACCGAGAGGGATCAAGTGATCCCATGGTATGGTGAGCATTGTCCATTGCAACTTGTGTACTAACCCATGGTCTATGTGAGAGTTCTATGTGGGGTTAGGTACGTGTCCATGGGCTTGCGTCAATAGGAAGATATCATACAACCCATGGAAAGGATGACATCAAATGGTGATCGTCATCATGATTGCTGTGTGCAAGTTCAAGTGGAGAATCACGAACAAATCAAGTGCTTGAATCTTGCCATCCTTTGTGGTGTCAATGGTCTTGTGAAGATGTGCCGAAGAGTGGCTCACCCATAGTGGACTATGGGGGAGCAATCATCTAGTTTTCATCGAGCCAACGCAATCAAGAAAGGTGGTCCAACTTGACGGAGTCAAGATCGTCATCATCTAACTCAAGTGGACCATGTGCAAGGCAAAGGTTTGCCCTTGATAGGTTTTCTCTTTTACCGGTCTCGTGGTGGTAGTTGGGAGACCGGGTTATAGGATCGTTTACCGTACTATCAAGGGGGGCTCTCAAGTTGGTAGCTTAATCGTATTGTTAGTAGAGAGCTCAAACCATTGCATCCTTGCATCATGTTTCTTGGTTCTTGTTTGGTTATCTTTGTGAGTCTTAGAGGTTATTGTCATCTTGATGACAAGCTTGAGTTCATCGAAAACGGAGTTCGCATGCGTCTTCTATGATGTTTTTGGTGTTGGAGGTTTTACCGGTCTTATCCAAGGAAGGGTTTTCACCATTTTCTTATGGGCATTTTCTCATTTGCTTCTTATTGATATTTCTATCAAGATCGTGTTAGCCCTTGTTGCTAGCTTTCCAACAAACTTGGTTTCATCGAATTCGGAGCTCGTATGTGAAAGTTGTGGCTGTTTTGATATTGCCTGTTTTACATAGAGAGGTTGTACCGCCCCGTAGAGAGGTTGTACCGGTTGAACGGTAGAACCGGTGTTTGGAGCGGTTGTACCGCTCCAGAATTGGTCCGGAGGTTGTTCCGGCCATGTACCGCTCTACCACCGGACTGGTTTCTGTTTTGGAGTGGTTCTTGGGCGGTTGTTGACCGGTTTTACCGGTTTAACCGGTACTACCGGTTCCCCAGACTGTTGTACCGCTTAGAGTTTTTCCCAGGTTGGTTTTTCCTCTACTTTGGCCGGTTGTACCGGTTCGTGCACCGGTTGTACCGGTCGTACAGCTTTCTGCACATAACGGGCAGATTCGTGGGGACCTATTTAAGGGGGTCTTCTTCCCCAATGGTTCCCTATCTCTTGAGCTCGTTTTTGCCCCCATTGTTGACCTTCTTTGAGCTTGCTAACTCTCAATCCCTCCATGGATTCTTGCTAGTTTTTGAGGGAAAAGAGAGAGGAGATCTAGATCGACACTTCCACCAATCACTTTCTCCTCTATATGAGGGGAACCCCTTGGATATAGATCTTGGAGTTCTCTGTGTTCTCCTTCTTGTTCTTCCTCTTACTTTCCTCCCTAGCATTAGTTTCTTTGGTGGGATTTGAGAGAGAAGGACTTGGGTACTCTGTGTGCCCTTGCCATTGCATTTGTGCATCGGTTTGAGTTCTCCACGGTGATACGTGGAAGTGAAGTTTGAGAAGCTTATTACTCTTGGGTGTTTGGGCACCCTAGAGCTTGTTCCTCTTGGGTGCCTTGGCGCCCTAGACGGTTGGTGGTGTTCGGAGCTCAATCATTGTGGTGTAAAGCTCCGGGAAAGCGTCGGGGTCTCCAATTAGGTTGTGGAGATCGCTCCGAGCAATTTGACGGGTATCGGTGACCGCCCCAAAGGGTTGCCAAAGTGTACGGGTTCGGTGACCGCCCCCAAGGGTCGCCATTTGTACGGGTTCGGTGACCGCCCTCAAGGGCCCCTTAGTGGAATCACGGCATCTTGCATTGTGCGAGGGCGTGAGGAGATTACGGTGGCCCCAGTGGCTTCTTGGGGAGCATTGTGCCTCCACACCGCTCCAAACGGAGATTAGCATCCGCAAGGGTGTGAACTTCGGGATACATCATCGTCTCCGCGTGCCTCGGTTATCTCTTACCCGAGCCCTTTACTTATGCACTTTACTTTGTGATAGCCATATTGTTCTTTTGTCATATATCTTGCTATGACATAGTTGCTTATCTTTCTTAGCATAAGTTGTTGGTGCACATAGGTGAGCCTAGTTGTTGTAGGTTTTGTGCTTGACAAATTAACCGCTAGGTTTATTCCGCATTTGTTCAAGCCTCTACCGTAATTATTTTAAAGCGCCTATTCACCCCCCCTCTAGGCGACATCCTCGATCTTTCAATTGGTATCAGAGCCTCGTCTCTCTTTGTTGGGCTTAACTGCCTAGAGAGTAAAGATGTCGACTAGAGGATTAGGATTCTCTGACACTCTTAGTTTTTATGGCACAAATTTTGATGTTTGGGTAATTCGCATGCTTAATCTCTTTAGGGTCATGGACCCAACTTTAGAGCGAATTGTAGATATGGGTTTTTCTCCTCCAAAGGATCCCCAAAGATTATCTTTAGAGGATGAGAAAAACTCTTATCTCAATGCTCAAGCCTCTAATGTGCTTTTCGATGCTTTGAGCAATGTAGTTATATTTCAACTCATGCCGTTCCGGGATGCTCATGAGTTATGGACAAAACTTCAAGATAAATATGGTGTGTCCAAGATTTGTGGGGATGATTGTTCTCCCTCCACCTCCGGTCGTATAGTCTTCTCAACTTCTTCTACTTCACCTACATGTGATTTGCCACAAGGTAATGATATGATGAGTAGTGTTGGTCATTGCAATGATGATAGTATGCTTATTGTGGATGATCCTTCATCACTATATCATTGCAATGCTCCTTCTTTGGACTTTAACACTTCGATCACTCCAAATGTTTCACATGCTTGTGTTGATAGTCCTTGCATATCATGTAGAAATTGCTTGACTAAATCTCATGATGATATGCTTTATATGTCTTGTTGCCATGATAAAAATGCATCTATTTCCTTGAATTATTGTGCTAACAATGTAGAGGAAACCCAACACTCCATGGAACAAGATGTGGTGTTTAATGGTGCCTCAAGGGATCCTACATCATCATCTATTGCTTTTTGCCTTATGGCTAAGGCGTCAAAGGTATCTCCTACTTTGTACCCCAATATGTCTCTTGATGATGATGTTGATGCTAATGATGATGAGGATAATGATGAAGAGAATGATAATGTTGCCTCCTTAAAAACTAAGGGGGAAATGATTTTTAAAGCTCTTCATAAAAATAAAATTGCTCGTTCCAACTTCATGGAAATAATGTCCATTGCCATTGATTGCAAGAAATACATTGAAGAGTTGGAATCTCATCTAGAGGAGCATGAGGTCACCATTGAGAAAATGGAAGCTCATGGGCGTGATTACGCAAATGAGATCGCGGAGCTATCTCAAGCTCTTGAACTTGAACAAACCACCAAGGAATCTCTTGAGGAGACTTTTGCTCTAGAATTGTCTAGAGTGAAGGAATCTACTGATAGAGCTCTTGAGGTGGCCAATGTTTTTGAAACTAAAAATGGTAAGCTTGAAGTTGCTCATGCTAGACTCCTTGAGGATTTTGAGCACCTCGAAAATGGCTCAAGGGTCATCAAGGGCGAGCTCATCAAACTCACCGAGTCTCATGCTCAACTTGAAGCTTCTTATTTAAAAGAGCTTGCCAAGGTGCCTTCTCCTCTTGTTGTTAATGATGATGTGTGTGCTACTAATTCTATTACTTGTGAAGCATCCATTTTGAAGGAGAATGTTGAGCTACGGGCTCAACTTGAGGTGCTATCTAGTAATTATGGGAAATTGGAAGAAAGTCATGAAAAGCTCTCAAGCTCTCATGATGATCTTCTAGTATCCCATAGTGTGCTAAAGATAGATCATGAGGCCATGATTGTTAAGGTAACATCTAGTGAGCCTCATGTGGATACTAGCACTACTTCTAGTCAAAATAGTATATTGCCATGTGCTAGTCCTTGTAATTCATCTACTCACAATGTTGGTACATATTGTGATGAATTGCTTTCCTTGCCCTGTTGCTCTAATGATGAAGCTTATACTTCCTCTAGTACTTGTGTTGAGACTAACCATGTAGAGGAAATCAAAGAGCTCAAGGCCCAAGTCACTTATTTAAAGAAAGACTTCGAAAAGAGTCATCAAGGGAAATCCACACTCAACAATATCTTGAGTGTGAAAAAATCCCCCAATGACAAAGGTGGACTTGGATTCAACTCCAATAAGAAGAATAAGTCCAAGATGAACAAAAGGAAGGGCCAAGAACAAGTCAAGAATTCGGCCAAGATTGTTTGCTTCAAGTGCAAAGTCGAAGGGAATCATGTTAGATCTTGCCCACTGAAGAAGAAGGCCATTAGTGTCAAGCAACAAGGGAAGAGGGCACAAGTTCAATCTCATGCTCAACATCAAGTTGAAGAAAGGCCTCTTCCCCAGAAGACTCAAGTTAATGCTTCTCAAATTGAGAAATCAAGTGAGAAGAAAGTGAAGAGTAGACGTTGCTACTTATGTCATGAGAAAGGTCACGTCGCTTATTCATGCACTAGTGGTAACTTATCCAACCCAATTATTATTGATGATATCAATTCTCTTGGTAAGGATAAGGTTGGCAATGTGTTTGCCAAGTTTGTTGGTACTCAAAGTGGTGTCAAGCAAAGAACCATTTGGGTAGCCAAACCTATTGTGACTAACCTGTTAGGACCCAACTTGGTTGGGGACCAACAAGCTCAAACTTGATCAATAGGTGTTGTTGGAGGGCATTGGAGACTTGGCTACATTATGAAGAATTAAGGGGACTTCATCACTCTTATTGTCTCAAGCCAAGTCAATTGAATCATCAAATTTATATCTTATATCCAATGTGCCTCCTTGCGGTAACTTGTACTTAAAATTGCTTACATTCAAAGTTACTTGCCCCCTTGCATGTTTTGGTTTTGTTCCTTGCATGTGTTTGTATATGTTGTGATTCCAACTTGCTTATCTTGAGAAATCAAGTATGTGTGTGTTGGTTTGCACATCATGTACGCGTGTGTCGTGCATTGAGCCTTTATGCTTCTTGTTTGTATACTAGTTGGCTCGTGTGAGAGATTAATGGAACATCCCATTTTGGGGGAGTGATGTGCTTTGTGCACCTCACAATCCTATAAATATGTGTACATGAGGAATACAATCTAGTATTGATATTACAAGATTATCTAGTCGCTAGGTGGTATATCTCTCATGAGAAATTCAAATTCTAAATAGTCCATTAATTATCTCTTGTTTGTTCCTCTTATTGCCTCTTGTTAAGTTCTTATTGGTATCACATTATGGGGGAGTAATATGCTAAGTGCATATTACAAGCCTAGAAAATGTGTACATTTGAGATATTGTCACCTAGAATTGATATTGTAAATTATCTTGTTCCTAGGTGGCATGTTAGCTCTACAAGTTGCAATTTGCGTGTGTTTGGTGTGAAGATGATTTTGGATATCATTGCTATCTACCAACGGGAATTATTTCCAAATACTTCTTGTCTTTTGACAATTGGTACTCACTTATGTGTGGTAGAAATTATTGATCATCTTCACGTTGGCATTTGCTTTTTATTTGCCTTATCTCTTGCCAAGTTTGTGTCAACTCCCGTTGTCTTCCCTACCACTTGTGGATCTTGTTTATTTCTTGTTCTTGTCTAGTGTTTTCTAGATATAGTGAAAGTGATGATCCCACCTTCTGCATTTTGTATTCAAATGCAAATCCTATGTAATGCACAACTTGTGGGGGAGCTATTCTATTTTCTCTAAAATGCTCATCTTGTGATCCTCATCAAGTGTGTTTTTGTGGAAGGCAAGCCATTTCTTTTTGGTACTTTGTGCCATCATGAAACTTTGTTGAGAGCTTGGTTTGTTTGGAACCATCCTCTCTTTGGGAGTTTGACATCTTTATTTTCGTGTGTATCAATGGATATTTCATTCCTTGATGTATCTTTTATGGACATCCTCCAAGTGATGATTTATTCATTTGGTATCTTTTCTTCGCTCGGAATTTCTTTGTCTTTTGGTCTCGGTTCTTGAAAGTCTTGAGCATGCATATTTACTTCTTGTAGTTTCTTTGGCATGCTTTCTTTCTTTGACTCAATATATAGGGGAAACTCCACCTAGCCTCAATTTGGATGAGATGTGCATGAAATTCATTTTCATATCTATATGCACATATTTATGTGGAGTTTGTCCTATGTATTGGCGTTTCTAACTATGTGGTCCCAATGAGTTTGGGTACCGTTTAGTTTGTGTTGTTCTTCTAGGAACATTTGGAGATGCATTGGATGCTCGGCTCACTCACAAGGAAGGTGTTTCCACCATATGCTTATTGGAGTCAAGCTAGGATGATCAATCAATTGCCATCTACCTTCAATTGGTATCTACTACATCCTTCCAATGGTATCTCGGTAACAAGTATCATCATCTACTTCATGCACACATTTCTTGCATCAACCTTGTGTAGGTTGTATCATGGCATGTATTCATTCTTTCTTGTGATACTTGTTTCCTTTCTCAAAGCATCCCAACTATGATCTCATGTTGCTAGTTGTGATGTCTTTGATGGTTGTGTGGTAGGAATTCATTTATATACAATAAGACCATATCTAGCCATGTGCTATGCTTCCAAGCAAATATCTTATTGGTATATGTATGAATTCCTTTTGGATATCTTATTCCTTCGTGTTGTAACTATGTCGAGTGTACATCCTTCTTTGTAGACATATATCATCATGATTTCGTCTACCTAGAACCTTATACACCTGAGAGAAATTACATCTCTGGACGATATCCTTTCTTTCACGCCCACCTTGTCTTTCTTTTGCTATTTCTTTGGTGGCTCCGTGAAAGATCTTGTCTTGAGTGCGGGTCTTATCTCATTGCATCTTGATGCACTCTTTTGTGGTGAAGATTTTTTTCCTCATGCTTGTCTTGACGAGGCCTTTGCCATCTTAATTGGTATCCCTTGTCTTGATGAGGCTTTCATTTTCTATCTTCACCACGGGTTGTCACAAGCATAGGTTCTCTTCTGCTTATTAGTAAGCTTGTGAACCCATTTACCAGTTGTGTGTGAGAATGATAGGCCTTGCACCATGTGCCTCATTCTTTCAAGACTATGTTGATGCTTAATGCTCATCCTAATTTTAGTCTTCTCAAATGCTTCGCCATGACTCACACACATTATTTTGGTTGAGCCTATTCTTAAGTTGCCTCTTTCACTTGTTGCTCAACCATGTGTTTGTTGCAAGTACTAGGCTTAGTTTCCTATATGCTCACTTGCACTTGTTGTAAGTTTCTATTGATTTTGGGGGAACTATGATCCTATTTTGTGCACTTTGTATCCAAATACAAAAATTCTTGATGTGCAGAAATCATGGGGAGCTTCTCTAGTTTCTTTAGAACACTGCTCCGCTCTTACCATAATATCCTTTATTCATGTGGCTCGTAGGATCATTTGCCTAGTTGGTTCAATTGGTATCTTTTGATAGCTTGCTTCAATTGGTATCTTTTGGTTGCTTGATTGCTTGTTTCTCTCTTTGATTATGTCTTTGTGGCATATCTTCCTTTTGCAATCTTTGGGCCTCAATATAGTTTGTCTTCCTCCAAGTATTTACCGTTGGATATGTGTATTGCATTCCACTCTCTTGTTGAGAAATACACAATTTATGGAGGAACACATTTTATATTGGCCTTCTAAGCTTTTAGCCCATTTTGGCAATCGATGCCAATGGGGGAGAAGTTTTAGAGAGTTTTGTGGAGAAGTTTAGAGAGTTGTCTCCTCTTGCTTTGGTTTTGTTCCTTAGCATTTGCATCTCATTCGCATGCACTATTGGTTGTTGCATTGCAATGTGATGCATAATTCCTTATATAAACTCTCTTGAAAGTGATTGTCATCAATTACCAAAATGGGGGAGATTGAAAGAACATGTGATGCCCCCATGTTTGGTTTTGGTAATTGATGACAATCTCTATGGACTAATGGTTGCCTTGAGTTATATTTGAAGGTTTTGTCCATAGGCTTTTCTTGAAGTCCATGTGTTGGTTTCAAGGAGTTCATGAGTTGACCAAGGTGCTATTAAGGAATTATCCAAAGATTGGTCATGTGAGTGCTGAGCTTATTGCAAGCATGTCTTGAAGAAGAAGATTGTGTGATCATTCATGTTTACCTTCAAGACATCATCCAAATGAAGAGAGTTGGAATGATTCAAGGTTGATCAAGACTAAGTCAAGAGTGAATCAAGTTGATCAACTCTCAAAGTGTAGAAGATGTACCGAGAGGGATCAAGTGATCCCATGGTATGGTGAGCATTATCCATTGCAACTTGTGTACTAACCCATGGTCTATGTGAGAGTTCTATGTGGGGTTAGGTACGTGTCCATGGGCTTGCGTCAATAGGAAGATATCATACAACCCATGGAAAGGATGACATCAAGTGGTGATCGTCATCATGATTGTTGTGTGCAAGTTCAAGTGGAGAATCACGAACAAATCAAGTGCTTGAATCTTGCCATCCTTTGTGGTGTCAATGGTCTTGTGAAGATGTGCCGAAGAGTGGCTCACCCATAGTGGACTATGGGGGAGCAATCATCTAGTTTTCATCGAGCCAACGCAATCAAGAAAGGTGGTCCAACTTGACGGAGTCAAGATCGTCATCATCTAACTCAAGTGGACCATGTGCAAGGCAAAGGTTTGCCCTTGATAGGTTTTCTCTTTTACCGGTCTCGTGGTGGTAGTTGGGAGACCGGGTTATAGGATCGTTTACCGTACTATCAAGGGGGGCTCTCAAGTTGGTAGCTTAATTGTATCGTTAGTAGAGAGCTCAAACCATTGCATCCTTGCATCATGTTTCTTGGTTCTTGTTTGGTTATCTTTGTGAGTCTTAGAGGTTATTGTCATCTTGATGACAAGCTTGAGTTCATCGAAAACGGAGTTCGCATGCGTCTTCTATGATGTTTTTGGTGTTGGAGGTTTTACCGGTCTTATCCAAGGAAGGGTTTTCACCATTTTCTTATGGGCATTTTCTCATTTGCTTCTTATTGATATTTCTATCAAGATCGTGTTAGCCCTTGTTGCTAGCTTTCCAACAAACTTGGTTTCATCGAATTCGGAGCTCGTATGTGAAAGTTGTGGCTGTTTTGATATTGCCTGTTTTACATAGAGAGGTTGTACCGCCCCGTAGAGAGGTTGTACCGGTTGAACGGTAGAACCGGTGTTTGGAGCGGTTGTACCGCTCCAGAATTGGTCCGGAGGTTGTTCCGGCCATGTACCGCTCTACCACCGGACTGGTTTCTGTTTTGGAGCGGTTCTTGGGCGGTTGTTGACCGGTTTTACCGGTTTAACCGGTACTACCGGTTCCCCAGACTGTTGTACCGCGTAGAGTTTTTCCCAGGTTGGGTTTTCCTCTGCTTTGGTGGGATTTGAGAGAGAAGGACTTTGGTACTCTGTGTGCTCTTGCCATTGCATTTGTGCATCGGTTTGGGTTCTCCACGGTGATACGTGGAAGTGAAGTTTGAGAAGCTTATTACTCTTGGGTGTTTGGGCACCCTAGAGCTTGTTCCTCTTGGGTGCCTTGGCGCCCTAGACGGTTGGTGGTGTTCGGAGCTCAATCATTGTGGTGTAAAGCTCCGGGCAAGCGTCAGGGTCTCCAATTAGGTTGTGGAGATCGCCCCGAGCAATTTGACGGGTACCGGTGACCGCCCCCAAGGGTTGCCAAAGTGTACGGGTTCGGTGACCGCCCCCAAGGGTCGCCATTTGTACGGGTTCGGTGACCGCCCTCAAGGGTCCCTTAGTGGAATCACGACATCTTGCATTGTGCGAGGGCGTGAGGAGATTACGATGGCCCTACTGGCTTATTGGGGAGCATTGTGCCTCCACACCGCTCCAAATGGAGATTAGCATCCGCAAGGGTGTGAACTTCGGGATATATCGTCGTCTCCGCGTGCCTCGGTTATCTCTTACCCGAGCCCTTTACTTATGCACTTTACTTTGTGATAGCCATATTGTTCTTTGTCATATATCTTGCTATCACATAGTTGCTTATCTTGCTTAGCATAAGTTGTTGGTGCACATAGGAGAGCCTAGTTGTTGTAGGTTTTGTGCTTGACAAATTTACCGCTAGGTTTATTCCGCATTTGTTCAAGCCTCTACCGTAATTATTTTAAAGCGCCTATTCACGCCCCCTCTAGGCGACATCCTCGATCTTTCACTTGTTACCGGCAAGTCACTTTACTCGTACTGTAATGCATGATCCCATGACCAAACACTTGGTCACATTGAGCTCATTATGATGATGCACTACCGAGTGGGCCCAGAGATACCTCTGCGTCATACGGAGTGACAAATCCCAGTCTCGATCTGTGTCAACCCAACAGATACCTTCGGGGATACCTGTAGTCACCCAGTTACGTTGTGACGTTTGGTACACCCAAAGCACTCCTACGGTATCCGGGAGTTATACGATCTCATGGTCTAAGGAAATGATACTTGACATTGGAAAAGCTCTAGCAAACGAACTACACGATTTTGTGCTATGCGTAGGATTGGGTCTTGTCCATCACATCATTCTCCTAATGATGTGATCCCGTTATCAACGACATCCAATGTCCATAGTCAGGAAACCATGACTATCTGTTGATCAACGAGCTAGTCAACTAGAGGCTTACTAGGGACATGTTGTGGTCTATTTATTCACACATGTATTACGATTTCTGGATAACACAATTATAGCATCAATAATAGACAATTATCATGAACAAGGAAATATAATAATAATCATTTTATTATTGCCTCTAGGGCATATTTCCAACAATCACTGCATCTCCGCACATTGAATAAGGAGTGAGGCACTTCAAGAAAAAATTTGGTATCCTTGAAGTAATGCTATCCAAAAGTGGTTTCACATGGGATGGAAGTCGAAAGATGATTCAGTGCGAGAAGGCACAATATGAAGCTCATTGTCAGGTAGATCACTTGAAGCACTAAAACTGAATTCCTTAGTAATGCTTTCTGCTAAATTTCATTGCTATTGTACCTTGGTTACCTGTTATTGTAGTGTTTTCTCTTCAGTATTTTTTGTATTTGGATCATCCCTTGTTGTCTTATTAGTGCTACTATTCGTAAGATGTTCAAGGAGAAAGTAGTACCATTTCTATCCCTTGTTATTGTCCTTTCTATCTAAAACCAACTTTCTTCTTTTGTAAAAAAACATGTAGATTCACAAGGAGGCTAAGGGGTTGTATGGTGTGTCATTTCCATACTTTGAACAATTGGCTGCTATCTATGGCAAAGACATTGCAACATGAGAAAGTGTGGAAGGCTTTGGAGAGGCAGTGGGAAACTTGGAGAAGGAAATTTCTATGGAAGAAGAAGAAAATGAGGAAAAGGACATGATCTCAATAGGAACAGCTCGACGGTCCATTGACACTTGCTCTATTGATACAACTAGTTCGAAGAGGCAGAAAAAGGAGCCAAGGCCAAAGAGGGCGACGGGACCAAGCGATCCATTTGCAGCCATGCTTCAAGATGTCAATAGCCAGCTGAACAACGTGACACAACATGTGGGTGCAATGACAACATCATTTACAGCAGCAATGGCGCGAGAAGCAGCACAAGAAGACCCTCAATAGAAATCAAGAGAAAAGGCAATTAGTGAATTGTCTAGGCTTGCATTTACTGGGAATGAGATCGTTGAAGCTGCAACAATATTCGCTAAAGCTCCTGAGAACATGAACATGATGCTTGTGCTTCCAGGCATTCTGAAGAGGGACTTCGTCCTGAAAATGATGTTCGGTATCCCTTTTTATAAACTCTCTTTAATAATATGCACTATCTTGTGATGCAGTTTTTGTTTTCCCCGACTGTTGATTCGTGATCTAACTAGGTAGGTTGCTGAAATCAATGAAGTAACAAGGTGAAAATGTTCAACAACTCATGTGTGACCACCTTTTTCTAATATGTGATATCTAGACTGCCATATAAATATGTATGATAGTTGATAAATTATGCTCCTGTTACATCACTGATTTATAACACATTTTGTTATTCTTGATTGAACTTATTTGTAAACCTTGGGGGTTGATAGCATCCTGACATTTATCACCATGAGTGGCTCAAGTGAACTAAAATTTCAATAGTACAGAGTGGCATATATAAGCAAGAGTGGTTATTTGCAGTATATATAAGCCAAACTTGTAGTGACATAGTGATGTGGTGTTTTTGACTGGTCATATATAAGCCAAACTTGTGTTGAAGTGTTTTCCTTGTATCTAACTCTTGCTTATTGGCTCCTCACACTACTAGGGAAAAGCCTAGCAGCAGTGCGGGTTTTAGGCCTATCAGTAGCGCGGGCTGGAGAGCTACTGGTACGGCGCTACAGCTAAAGCTTAGCAGTAGTGTGCCTAGACCCACACTACTGCTAAATCGACTTAGTAGTAGCGCTTCTCCAAAGGAGTGCTATTTGTAATTAGTAGTAGCGCTTCTCCTTGCCCGCGCTACTACTATTATTTCGTATTTTATTTCATGATGTATTCATACACCTTTACACAAGTTTTCATACAACAGGAATTTAGAGATTGTTTTTACATCATAATGAGTTATTACATCACGGGGTGAAAGAACCGTGGACTAGTTTCAAGTGGATGTCCATCCACTTGAAACTAATCTGCGGTTCTTTCACCCAATGATATAATAATATAATCATCATCATCATATCATTAACAACTTATCGTCATAATATATCATTGTCATATAACACCTCCTCAAGATCATCATTTTCATCAATGACATCACATAGCAAATTGGTCACTAGTCGTAATCACAAGTACTCCTCATCATCAACTCTAACACATTACCACATAATAAACATATTGTACCCCATAGGACCTACTACATTCTCTTAGGACCTACTACATTTTCTAAGGTAAAATAGCAAAAAACAAGATAGCCCCTGACTCTCCATTATGGAGAATGGAGATTATCATGTCTTCAATTCTTGCCTTTCGCTGAATGTTACTTCCAAGAACCTCCTTGCGAATGTCCAAACATTTTTTCCATTCTTTGATGAGCATGTGTTCACCGGTTTTAGAAATCCGATATGCACAGGTGAGCTCCCTAGATTTACCTGGTAGTATGTTTAGAACTGTAAGGCGACCATTCAGATACATCAGATGAGGCACACAATCCATCGGGAGTTTCTGTTGAAAAACATAGTAATAACTTTGTAGTTAGCAATGATGTACTAGTTTTAGAAGTATGCAAAAGATGCATGGATGTCATAATAGTAAAAAATCTTACTAGGGTATCTCCATAGAAGTTACCGTGGTTCAACACGTGCACTAGTGGCACGTATTCACCATAATTTGGAGGAGTTCGATAATAGGTATTGTAATCCTCAAGAAGAGTGCAAAATGTGATTAGATGATTTTTCTCCTTATAAGTTAATTCAGAGCCATCAGTGTAGTGGGTTTTGTCTACCATCTTCCGCACAGTCTTTGAAAAATCAAAAGAAGCTGTCAATGGAAATAAGCTGTCAACTATTTTGAAATAAACAATATAAATTAGTTAATAACTATGTTTGAGAAACTCACATAGCGGTACAATCGAAAGCGTATCAACAAGGACCCAAATGTCCATATTGTCTTGCTCGATGTCATGATCACCAAGATCCATGGTGACAATCATACCCTCATAAAAACCATACATTTTGCAAAGTGCTTCCCAATTTTGGCAACCAAAATGGGTTACGCTCTGAGCATTGCACAGATTTACTTCAAAATCCATATCATGATGGGTCCTTAGGTGTATTTTCTTTGTTTCAAAATTTTCATGGTCTTCAAAACTCATCCTCTCCAAGACATAGCGTCTTGCATGGCATGGGATAAGCTAGTCGAATTGTAAAAGATGAAAATTAGACATTGAAATAGTTAAAGTCATGCTTAATTATGAAAAAAACACTTATCGTTGTTGCGTACCATTTCAACATCGAAGGTCTCCTCGAGCTTAATGCTGAAGTGCCGATCTTCGTCCAGCTCAACGAACCCGTCACACATACCTCGATCGTCGTGGCACCAGCTACACTCCCCCGGGAGACTGTCGTCGTCTGAGTACGACATTTCCTACGTTCATAATTCAAATATTAAACTTGTACAATTAAATATATGTACTAAAAACCTAAATTAGATCATTATTTTTCGAGAAAATCCAGGCCACTCGATATTTCTTACATATTCTAGCACAAGTCATGCCAGAATTCACGGAAAAATCCGGCATGACCTTTGCTAAAAAAGGACATATCAACCTAAAATTTGCTGGAACAGAAAGTAATCAACACTCCGGCAAAACATAGGCCACTTGGAGGTGTAAACTGAACATGAACGGCCACTTGGGCAACCACATATCCTATTTGAGCAACACAAGATATACATGAATATTTGGCTGGTCTCACCTCGAGGTCGGAGGGGGTCGATGACGGGGACGACGTCGGGGATGATGGAGGGGCTCCTTGATTTCTGCAAAAGCAAAAACCATATAAGTTATCACTAATACATCCTGAATAATTACTTAAACTAAAAAAATAACAACAAATATGACATGTTCAACTAGTTTTTTTAATTCAACTAGTTCTTACTAAATATAAACTTACTATAAATAGAAAAAAAAACTAGTTCTTTCTAAAAATAAAGTAGTTCAACTAGTTATAGTAATTATCTTACTAAAAATACATTAGTTCTATTAATTCAACTAGTTCAACTAGTTTATTAATTTACTTACTAAACTAGTTTAACTACAACTAAAGTAGTTCAACTACAACTACTATTAATCATACTGCCCTAGTTAACTAGTACCATCAATACTACTAATTAACATCTACTACTACTAAAAATCATTATATATGAACCCTAAATTAACATCTACTACTACTAAACAACATCTAGTACTAACTAAGCAGGAAACGGGGTGGGGGCGACGGAGAGCTAGGGGCGGCGAGGGCGGGATCGGGATCGGGAGGCGGCGGTGCTTGGTGGGCTCGGGTGGCGGCGGTGAGGTCGAGGGCGGTGGGAGGAGGGCTGCCGGCGGAGGAGGGAGGAGGGGCGGCCGCAGGCGGACGGAGGAGGGCGCGGTGCGAGGAGGAGGGAGGAGGGCGCGGTGAGAGGAGGAGGGACGGAAGGAGGGAGTACCTCGGCGGCGGATGTATGAAGGCGGCGGCGGTGACAAACGACGACGGTTATCGGCGCGGGCGAGAGTGACTGAGAGGGGGAGAGTGAGTGAGAGAGAGGGTCGGCCGCGCGCGTGGGGATAAGGTAGGGTTAGTTGTAGCGCGTTTGCCAAAACGCGCTACAACTAATCTGAATAGCAGTAGCGTTGTGCAGTGTCGCACGCTACTGCTAAGTTGCACTAGCAGTAGCGCTTTGCAGTGAAAAGCGCTACTGCTAAGTGTAAGTATACAAAAATACATCAATGCAAAAATACATTGGCCATCAATGATCTTTTTGTGTACAATCTGAATTGTCAATATGAGTCCTCTCCGGTAGGAACCGGAGAGGACTCATATTGCGGCCACAAATTCTACACATAGAGTTCAGTGAAGACCAACTGGTTGTGATAGTTTCAGAAGTAACATATTTAAGGTGGTAAAGACCCTGTTCACGGAGCGATGTGGGACTAAACTTGTGGGCTGATCTTAGCAGTAGCGATTTTTTTAGAAGTGCGCTGCTGCTAACTTCTATAGTAGTAGCGCAGTTCAATATAGGGCGCTACTGCTATAACTAGCTGGATGGCGAGGTCAAGGCAATTAGAGCAGTAGCGCGGTTTAGTGCACACGCGCTACTGCTATTTTCCTTTCAGCAGCGCGTTTTGCTCGCACGCGCTGCTCCTAAATAGTAGTAGCGTCGTATTTTGAGGAGCGCCACTGGTAAGATTCTGTGTATAGGCTTTTCCCTAGTAGTGTCATTGGAAGATGAAAGAAAGAAGCAAGGTTGAGGGGAAAGAAGGTCCTTCTCCAATAATGGTGTGACATAACTAGTGTGTACAGAACCCACCTCATTTTACTATTGTTATATATTTGGCAAAAGTGTTGAAAAGCATGGAGTAGATCTCATCCTTTCCACCATATTTTAGTATATGTTCTTGCAATATACACCATTGTTGTCTGTGTTAGCTAAGAGAGTGTCTTTCATTTCATTGGTCTTGCTGTATACATCATTTTCCTATTGTTATCTTTGTCAAAGTGTTGAAATGCATGGAGCAGATTCCCACCTTTTCCTTCATCAAAGTGTTGATGAGAAAGAACAATCATGTTATAGTTGCTATTAACTTTTTTATTATTGGTTGTTGCTTGTGTGTTTATTTATCCTCATTTTAACTCGTGCTTATTGGCAGATGAGAAAATAAGCAAGGTTCATTAGAAAATGGGATCAGTGGTGTGGCGTGGAAGATGAAGATCAATGGAAAAGCTTCTTTGCAAGATTGTGAAGTTGGCCTTATATTTATCCTACAATATAAAAACAACTTGAGGGACTAATTGTGTAGTTTATTTTGAAGTGTCGTTGAATTTCGAGTTTGTATCATTTTCATTTTAAAAATGTGTAATGTCGTTAAAGTGGAGCCAAATTCTGGTTAAAAGATAACTTTGCTTTGGATGAATGCAAAAATATTTCTAAATTGTGTTCTTGTCTGATGCATGTGAAAGCCCATGTTATGTTATGTACTGTGAAAGGTGTCTGTTACTGTGTCAAACCAAACATTATTTAGGTACATGTTTCCTTTACAACGTAGAACCAAACAAAATGGGGGTTTTCCAGTTCGGTGCTGTTACAGTCCGTAATCAGGTTCCATTTACGTTTATGTTACCACTGGACGAAACAAACACCTCCTCAGTGATTTGATTAGTTTGAATGTTTGGTGCATCGCTAGCCAAAACCTAAGACTCCTAACGTCAGAGGACACTTTACACGGCTGGGACATGTGGTTTACCTAGCTGAGTGCTGCATGTATCATTATATCTTGGCTATTTAATAAGGTAGAGGTATAAGAAGCTTATTTCAACAGCACATGCAGAAATATCTCTGGAGATAAGCTTAGGGAATCAATCACAAACTTATTTGCTTTGTTTGACTTAGCCCAAAGTGATATTAGCAGTAGTACTTAATCAGTTATCACCGTGGAAGACTAGAATGTTCGAGGAGTAATCTATACAGTCGATGAATGCAATTGGGCACACGCGTACACATCCCCTACAGTAATCAATCGATTTTCTTCACAGTAATCAATTGTTTGGTCCAATTAAGCGAGGCCATCGGATCATCATCGTGATCTTGTGAATAAACTATGTCAATGCTTTAATCGACCGTAACTTTTCATTTTTATTAACAATGATTAACTCAATGTGCATTAGCTAGGAGCCATGGGTTAGGTTAGATTAGGTAGCTTTCCACCTCTGGCCGGCCAGCAGCTCGTTGCAAATGGCCATCAATATAATCACGTCCCTTGCAGAAGGTTTATCCTTAATTGTAGTTTTTTGTTGGTAGCTTACCAAGCTCGGCACTTGGTGTAGAAGGCTTATCTAGAGCACAAGGTCTTTCATGGAAAATTCATCAAAAAATAGGAATGTTGGTGGTGGTTTTGTTGGCTATCACCTTTGCTTGTAGTATGTAGACATTGTTGCTTGCAGCTAGTGGCGGAGCTAGAGGTTGGTCAAGGTAGGCCACGACCGACCCTGAAATTTCTCAATAGCCTTTATATCATAGAAAAATAATATAACATCTATAAATATATAAATTTTATAAACATTTTAATTGTTGGCCCACTTGGCTAGATTGCCACTGCTTGCAGCTTGGGCCAGGCCATGCTGACATGTGATGCTAAAAGTATGACCATTGTGATCTTGGCTTGCAGAAGCCAGACAAACATCTTTCAAAGAAGGTCACCGAAATCTTACCTATCATTTTTTCGCTTGGAGCAACTTTCATAAAAACTACCTCTGAATGGGATCTTTTATGTTACCAAAAGATAACCAACATGGAACCCCAGTAGCACATCCCTATCAAGAAAAGGGGAGTAGGCCTGGGGGTGGCTAGAGGTGCACAAAGGGTGAGCCATGGCAATGAAGGATGAGTGAAACTTTGAGAACAAGAGCTAGACGGTGAAGCAAAGATCACCTAGTGTTTGTGTCACCAAGAACTTGATGGGGTGATCGAAAGGAATTGAGGTGCATGACAATGAGACTTCTACGATGACTACTACTTCGACCCTAGAGGTAGGAGACATCAACACCGAGTTTACTCAGTTCAGATGAACTAGATGGAATCAATTAATTGGGGAATATAGGGTTTGGAATATTCTATGTGGCTTGGAATATATGGTTAATCGGGGTTCAGGATCAACATGGTAGGGGCGCTTTGCTAGGACCAATTAATACAACCCTACGCCACTCATGTCTATATAAAGGGAGGCCTAGGTCCTCATTAGGGAGCCAATCTAAAACTCAATTCTTGGTAGACATCTCAAACACCATTGTAATCCTCTGCACGAGGTATCCCCTCACCACGAATAACAAGATAAATCAGGATGTAGGGTATTACTCTTTAGTGCCCCGAACCTGGGTAAATAATGTGTGCAAACCCCGTCTCGGTACTTTTTGTCTCGTCATGAACCGTACTGAGGGATCTGAGGGGAATTCTCTCCATCAAAAATATTGCGCAAATTCTTCAAAAACCACATCCAACTTTCCTTTGAATTCATCTCCAACACACCCACTCGAAAAAGCTAGTTGTGTGCACCAACTTCACAAGTAGCTACTAGTTGTCCCCTAAATCTTCCATTCAAAGTTGTTGCATCCATAGAGAAATAAGGTCTACAACCGTCCAGAAACCCCTTCTAGCAAGCTTTGAGACAAACAAAAGCCCTCCTGAAACATTCCTTCTCAATTATCTTCCCTCTAATTTTGTACTGTACAGTATGCTTATGAAGCTCTACAACATTGTCTGGACTTGCCATCTCAACTTTCGCTATGTAGGTGTACAACAAAGCAAACGTATCATTCCATGGACCATTAATTCTGTCAAGAGCCATTTCCTTTGCATAAAAAATCCTCATGTACGGTATGCTCATCTTATACTTCTCAGACAACAACTTGTGTAGTGTTGTAGGACAAGTGTTGGTGTCTCTCTAAGCCATTCCATTACTGCATATGTCTCCCAACTAGTTTTTGCTAATTCTATTGCTTGGGCCTTCCCCCCTCCAGGTGGGCAAGTGTGCGTATGTGGGTTCAATTTGACATGAAATTCAATGAAACAAGTGTATCAAATAGAAGGGATCAAGCATCACTGAAACTAATGTTGTCTGCAAAATTAAATACCTGGATATATTTACTTGTATGCATACGGGAGGCATGCAACATCCACTTACACCTCCATATGGACACTGAACCGTCAACCTTCTGGGTTCACTCTTGTCAATCACAAAATCATTCTGAGTGAGAATGCAGTATGTAGTTAGTGCATTTCGACAGTCCATTGTCGATTCAAATATTGTTCCTGAAATAAGCTTAGGATCGTCCCTATCCCACTCAATTGTTGGCATATACTCACAAGTGTATTTGTCTAGAAACAACATGGCAGTGTTCTCCTCCTTCTTTTCATCATCAGTGTCATCAAATCTAGTAGAGCCGGTTGGCTCCTCCGGGTATTTGTCATGCATTGCTTGTTTGCTCAATTCATCAACCAATTCAGGGTACATTCTCTCATCCCCGTCATCATTTTGAGGCACTGGCTCGTCAGGCTGTGCATCATCTTCTACATCCATTGTAGAACTCGCTTGTATTTCACTGCCAATAGGTTTAGCCGGTCCTGTCCTATGAGGAGTGCGGGGCCGCTCACTATCAGCAGAGTTATCAGGTGTTGCACCCTTTCCCTTTTCCCATTCTTTTGGAGGCTAGAGTACGTCCATTTGAATTTTTACTGAAATGGCTGAGAGCATTCAAAGCAAAAAGATTTTCTACATGCTCATCGCAAGTTAGTGGCACAAATTTTTCCTCACTATCCAAATATTTCAGTTCAATAGCATCGGCTTGGCTCCAAGGATAATCATAACAGAGGGAGTTGCATAAATCTTTAAACGAAATAATTGTTCCTACCACCATTGGATAGCAAAATGCAGGCAAATGATGTGCTTTCATACCTCGCGGGATGCTAATTTCTATTCTAACTGCGAGCCGAAGGTAAGCGCTTTCTACAGTTAGGCAGACAATAATTAAGTCAAGCAGGAAACAATGCACGCGCCCATTGCTCAAATACTAGGCATACTATCAAGTTAGATCACACTTTCAAGGGGTTCGAGGCTTACCTAGCCGAAATCCATGAGTTCTCTGTTGCTCCTGGTTTGACCCAATCCTCCACACAGTTGATGGGATGGAGGCCGGTGTCCCTCAACATTGCCCAAGCCTATGCAGCTCAATCTGATGCTGCATGTCCACCCTCCAGATCCCCTTGAGCCAGTACAAGCGTGGGGCATGAAACATGGCGGATCAGTGCATCGTGGACGATGGTTCCTATTGATTGCAGGCTAGATTGGGCGACGATTATGGGCTGGGTGGGTAGGGTTTTGGGAGGGTACATGTGGTGCACCCTTTCTTCGGTCGCCCCGCTGGCTATCGGCGGGTGCTCCGACGACGGCGATGGAGGTTGTGTGGGGAACAACTCGGGTACAGGTTGTTCGAAATGAGGTGTGTGTGTGTGTGTGTGTGAGAGAGAGAGAGAGAGAGAGTGAGTGAGTGAGTGAGTGAGAGCGAGAGAGAGACGTCCACTGCCTAGGCCCCACCTATAGTAAGTTGCCGCCGCCCCACCTGTCAGGATATCAGGCGGCCCCACTAGTCAGGAGGAGACAAAAAAAACTAGTCGGGAGGTAATGGTTAAAGGCTTTTGACCGGACGACATTGTAATGTTTGGGTTTTTCTGAGCCGGTGGTGGATGGGGGAGGGAAAAAGTGAGCAAAGTTAGTTGTCTTGGGCACAACTGGTCGCAACTAAGCAACTAGGCGCATAGAAATAGAAATCCCAAGTATCTATGGCATTGTTGCTATCCGTTGGCGCTCTATTTTCAGCATTACTTGCATGTTCCAAATGGTTGCAGATGTTTCCCTATTCATCCTATGATGTTGTTCCTTATATAAAATTTGAGCATTTGTTTCTAATCTACATGATAATGTCATTTGAATCCATGTAAAAATTCATTTACTTGATAAAACCCCTATTGTAAAAGTGCATCCTGATGTTAACTACACAAACTGTTAAAATTTGTCAACTTTGCATGATGATTGCAATGGATCTATAGCTCCTGTGAAGATGATTCCTACATGTATTTTGCACTAAATCATGTGTAATTTAATTCCATGCCATTTTTTGTCATGACAAGTTCCTTTAGCATGTCTATTTCTTTCCCTTAAGTTCCTAACATGTTATAACTGTTGTCTTGTTACAATAAAGTTGCATTTTCATATTTTCATACGAATTAATCCTTACATCCTATGAGCTTGTGCCATTGGAATAAATTTAACCCTGTCATGTCTACTTTCAGTACATATCATTTAAATTCACCTATGTTAAAAATAGTTTGCTTTTTGTTATCTTCATGCAACACAGCAGGTCAATGTTACTATTTTCAGCATCACCTAAATTTCACCAAGTCCTAAAATTTGTAACAGCAACAATGCATTTGGTAAATTCCATATCAATTTAACTATGATGCCTATGAACTTGAACCTTATACATGAATTGCTGCATTTTAAACCTAATACAGCCACATGACATGTTTGAGCTTATTTGCATCATGTAGCATGTTGTTTTGTTGTATGTAAGTTAGCATCTTGATGTTAGTGGCAGATTGCATTGTGTTTTTATTTTGCTCACCTTTGAGTTCTATATATCCAAATGACATGATCTTTATATAAATTTCATCTAAAATTTGTCGTTCTTTCCAGTGGTGAACTTTGTTCTCAGGTTTGAGCAACTAAATTAATGGTTTGCCTTTGATTTGCACAATGGCACCCTAGAAACCTTTTCGGTCACAACTTTTGCTCTGTAGCTTCAAATCCTACAATTTTTATATGAATTTGGACCTACTCTTTATACTTGATCTACTGGCATACTTGGAATGCCAAGGTTCTGGCCATATCTTGTTCATCTTCCTGTTCATCACTGATTCCTTCTCGATATCGTTTCCTTTGTTCCGATAGAACCGTAATTCCGTTTGTGATGATCTTTATATGAATTTGTGGTAGAATTGAGTGTAGAATTTGATTATTTCCATGCCATGCATCATATTTATCACCATGTTCATGTTTTGCCAGATTGCATATTTCACCCAAATGAGCGTGAAGTAATTGCTTGAACCACTCCTAGGTGGCTCAAGGCTTCATTTAATATTGCCATGAGTTGACGCCATGATAACAATATTTAAAAATGTCATGCATGCATATTAATTGTTGCATAATTGCAATACTTGTTTGTTTACTAGATTGTTTGTTCTTTTCCGGTTTATCTTGTGGGTAGAATAAGAAGACGCTTCCAAGTTCGACGAACCCGTCGAGAATGTTTTCGAGGAGGAGAGTTACTATCCCACTTAAGAGACTACATGCAAGATGATGATTAGCTTGAATATCATTACTATCTTTGCTTGCTAATTATCTCGTTTCTATTGCTTGGTCTTGCTACCTACCACTTATGTGTCGGCCTCCCAAATTGCATGATACAACCTCTAACCTCCGCTACCTAGCAAACCATTGTTTGGCTATGTTACAGCTTTGCCCAGCCCCTGTTATAGCGTTGCTAGATGTAGGTGTAGTGCAGGTTGCTCCATGGATATCTTCGATATTACACTATCTTGATTATTTAATTAATGCATCTATATACTTGGTTGTGTGTGGAAGGCTCGGCCTTTTTCCACTAATGCCGCCGTAGTTTCCATAATACCGGTGAAATGTTCCGTGGTTATCGTTCCTAACATGTTTGGGGTTTATGGGGCCCCTGATAGTTTGCTTTGAATAAAATTCTACCAATAAGTCCCAGCTTTGATTTTAAATTTGCGTAATAACAAATAAAACTTGTATCGGGAGTAATTAACCCATGGATAATTAATCAACAAACCGGGCCAATGGTCCTCATGAGTGTTGGTCCAAATTGGGTGATGTCCGGCGCCCCCCGGGAAACCGTGGTTTCAGCTAACCTGACATGTGACTCGTCTGGTCGTGTCCTGAGAATGAGATACGTGCGGCTCCTATCTGGATCGTCGACATTCCGGGAAGTCTTGCTGGTTTTGTTTTACCATTGTCGAAATGTCTTGTGCACCAGGATTCCGGCGATGCTTCGGGCTATCCCGATGTTGAGATCTTTCCAACGCAGCTTGTGATAGTTTGTGATGGACTAATTGGAGTACCCATGGAAGATTAAATCTTTCGGAATGCCATGCCTGTAGTTATGTGACGACTTGGAGATTTATAATATCTGGTTGTAAATAACTTCCAAAGTAAATTTAATTAAAATGCACTAACCACGTGTGTAACCATGATTGTCTCTTTTCAATTGACTTTGGAAAAAGAACATGGTGGGGTTATGAATGACTCCTAAGTAGGTGTTTAGGGTCACTTATTGATGATACTAGCTTGTACCCATTTATGTGTAGAACACTTATCTTATTCGCGTACTCGTAAATATCCACATTCCCATGCGTTTGATATGTGATTCTACTCTAACCATGATAGAATTGCATCTTGGGTGTTCCAACTGCGTAGTGGCATCCTCTACTTTATATTTACACATAGCAAAATTAACTACATATACTGCATTTTTTATTACAAGATGATAACTTATAATCATGAAAATCATATATCTTTTTATTACAACGCAAGATTAACCGTGTAGAATAATATTGTTGATAATTAAGATAAAACATTCATACTTACACAATTTAGTGTTTGTCAATTTATATATGGTCGGACTCAATTTAAATCACATTTTGCAAGGACAACCACATTAGTAATTTTATTTCAGAACAGTCCCCTTGGATATAAAAATAAATCTTAAAACGGAATAGTCGTATCGCTCCATGGACTAAATTTAGTGTTCACTCATGTTTTTTTTAATACATTGGCTAAGAGATCTAAATTGTGTAGTCTAACAAATATCTTGATGGTGAGCTCTAAATTAGGAGTATGTAATTTCATATCATATGTGTAAGGAAGTAGCCAATTCTAGAGATTGTTAGAAATATGCCCTAGAGGCAATAATAAAAGTATTATTATATTTCATTGTTCATGATAATTGTCTTTTATTCATGCTATAACTGTATTATCCGGAAATCGTAATACACGTGTGAATACATAGACCTCAATATGTCCCTAGTGAGCCTCTAGTTGACTAGCTCGTTGTGATCAACAGATAGTCATGATTTCCTGGCTATGGACATAGGATTTCGTTGATAACGGGATCACATCATTAGGAGAATGATGTGATGGACAAGACCCAATCCTAAGCATAGCACAAAGGTCGTTTAGTTCGTTTGCTAGAGCTTTGCCAATGTCAAGTATCTCTTCCTTAGACCATGAGATCGTGTAACTCCCGGATACCGTAGGAGTGCCTTGGGTGTATCAAACGTCACAACGTAACTGGGTGACTATAAAGGTGCATTACAGGTATCTCCGAAAGTAGCTGTTGGGTTGACACGGATCGAGACTGGGATTTGTCACTCCGTATGACGGAGAGGTATCTCTGGGCCCACTCGGTAATGCATCATCATAATGATCTCAAGGTGACCAAAGTATTGGCCACGAGATCATGCATTACGGTACGAGTAAAGTGACTTGCCGGTAACGAGACTGAACAAGGTATTGGGATACCGACGATCGAGTCTCGGGCAAGTAAAGTACCGATTGACAAAGGGAATTGTATACAGGGTTTGATCGAATCCTCGACATCGTGGTTCATCCGATGACAACATCGAGAAGCATGTGGGAGCCAACATGGGTATCCAGATCCCGCTGTTGGTTATTGACCGGAGAACGTCTCGGTCATGTCTACATGTCTCCCGAACCCGTAGGGTCTACACACTTAAGGTTCGATGACACTAGGGTTATAAAGGAAGTTTGTATGTGGTTACCGAATGTTGTTCGGAGTCCCGGATGAGATCCCGGACGTCACGAGGAGTTCCGGAATGGTCCGGAGGTAAAGATTTATATATGGGAAGTCCTATTTTGGCCACCGGAAAATGTTCGGGATTTTTCGGTATTGTACCGGGAAGGTTCTAGAAGGTTCCGGAGTGGGGCCCACCTGCATGGGGGGACCCACATGAACGTGAGTATTGGTGGAAAGGCCCCACACCCCTGGTCAAGGCGCACCAAGATCCCCCCTTAGAAGGAATAAGATCATATCCCGAAGGGATAAGATCAAGATCCCTAAAAAGGGGGGATAACAATCGGTGGGGAAGGAAATGATGGGATTTATTTCCTCCCACCTTGGCCAACGCCCCAATGGACTTGGAGGGCAAGAAACCAGCCCCTCCACCCCTATATATAGTGGGGAGGCGCATGGGAGCTTAACACAAGCCAAGGCGCAGTCCCTCCCCTCCCCAACACCTCTCCTCCTCCGTATATGCTTGGCGAAGCCCTGTCGAAGTACTGCTGCACCAACTACACCACACCGTCGTGCTGCCGTTGGAGCAATCTTCCTCAACCTCTCCTTCCCCCTTGCTGGATCAAGAAGGAGGAGACGTCTCCCGTCCCGTACGTGTGTTGAACGCGGAGGTGCTGTCCGTTCAGCACTTGGACATCGGTGATCCGAATCACGTTCGAGTACGACTCCATCATCACCATCCCCTTGGCTAGCTTCCGCTCGTGATCTACAAGTGGTATGTAGATGCAAACTCTCTCCCTTGACTCGTTGCTTAGATGAACTCATAGATGGATCTTGGTGAAACCGTAGGAAAAATTTTAATTTTCTGCAACGTTCCCCAACAGTGGCATCATGAGCTAGGTCTATGCGTAGTTCTCTTTGCACGAGTAGAACACAATTTTGTTGTGGGCGTGGATTTTGTCATCTTACTTGCCTCTACTAGTCTTTTCTTGCTTCGGCGGTATTGTGGGATGAAGCGGCCCGGACCAACCTTACACGTACGCTTACGTGAGACCGGTTCCACCGACTGACATGCACTAGTTGCATAAGGTGGCTGGCGGGTGTCTGTCTCTTCCACTTTAGTTGGAGGGGATTCGATGAAAAGGGCCCTTATGAAGGGTAAATAGAAGTTGACAAAATCACGTTGTGGTTATTCGTAGGTAAGAAAACGTTCTTGCTAGAACCCAATTGCAGCCACGTAAAAGATGCAACAACAATTAGAGGACGTCTAACTTGTTTTTGCAGCGATTGATCATGTGATGTGATATGGCTAGAAGTTGTGATGAATGATGAATTGTGATGTATGAGATCATGTTCTTTGTAATAGGATTCACGACTTGCATGTCGATGAGTATGACAACCGGCAGGAGCCATAGGAGTTGTCTTTATTTTTTGTATGACCTGCGTGTCATTGAAGAACGCCATGTAACTCACTTTACTTTATTGCTAAACGCGTTAGCCATAGAAGTAGAAGTAGTCGTTGGCGTGACAACTTCATGAAGACACGATGATGGAGATCATGATGATGGAGATCATGGTGTCAAGCCGGTGACAAGATGATCATGGAGCCCCGAAGATGAAGATCAATGGAGCTATATGATATTGGCCATATCATGTCACAACTATATAATTGCATGTGATGTTTATTATGTTTATGCATCTTGTTTACTTAGGACGACGGTAGTAAATAAGATGACCCCTTACAAAAATTTCAAGAAGTGTTCTCCCCTAACTGTGCACCGTTGCTACAGTTCGTCGCTTCTAAGCACCACGTGATTATCGGATGTGATGCATTCTTACATTCACATACAACGGGTGTAAGACAGTTTTACACAGCGAAAACACTTAGGGTTAACTTGACGAGCCTAGCATGTGCAGACATGGCCTCGGAACACGGAGACCGAAAGGTCGAACACGAGTCGTATGGAAGATACGATCAACATGAGAATGTTCACCGACGATGACTAGTCCGTCTCACGTGATGATCGGACACGGCCTAGTCGACTCGGATCGTGTAACACTTAGATGACTAAAGGGATGTCTAATCTGAGTGGGAGTTCATAATTTGATTAGAACTTAATTATCATGAACTTAGTCTAAAACCTTTGCAAATATGCCTTGTAGATCAAATGGCCAACGCTCATGTCAACATGAACTTCAACGCGTTCCTAGAGAAAACCAAGCTGAAAGATGATGGCAGCAACTATACGTACTGGGTCCGGAACCTGAGGATCATCCTCATAGCTGCCAGGAAACAATATGTCCTAGAAGGACCGCTAGGTGACGCTCCCGTCCCAGAGAACCAAGACATTATGAATACTTGGCAAACTCGCGCTGATGATTACTCCCTCGTTCAGTGCGGCATGCTTTACAGCTTAGAACCGGGGCTCCAAAAGCGTTTTGAGCATCACGGAGCATATGAGATGTTTGAAGAGCTGAAACTAGTTTTCCAAGCTCATGCCCGGGTCGAGAGATATGATGTCTCCGACAAGTTCTACAGTTGTAAGATGGAGGAAAACAGTTCTGTCAGTGAGCACATCCTGAAGATGTCTGGGTTGCACAACCGTATGACCCAGCTGAACATTAACCTCCCAGATGAGGCGGTCATTGACAGAATCCTCCAGTCGCTCCCACCAAGCTACAAGAGCTTTGTGATGAACTACAACATGCAGGGGATGGAAAATACCATTCCTGAAGTGTTCTCGATGCTGAAGTCAGCAGAGGCTGAAATCAAGAAAGAACATCAAGTGTTGATGGTCAATAAGACCACTAAGTTCAAGAAGGGCAAGGGTAAGAAGAACTTCAAGAAGGACGGCAAGGAGGTTGCCGCGCCTGGTAAGCCAGTTACCGGGAAGAAGTCAAAGAATGGATCTAAGCCTGAGACTGAGTGCTTTTATTGCAAGGGGAAGGGTCACTGGAAGCGGAACTGCCCCAAATACTTAGCAGATAAGAAGGCCGGCAAAACCAAAGGTATATTTGATATACATGTAATTGATGTGTACCTTACCAGTACTCGTAGTAACTCCTGGGTATTTGATACCGGTGCCGTTGCTCATATTTGTAACTCACAGCAGGAGCTGCGGAATAAACGGAGACTGGCGAAGGACGAGGTGACGATGCGCGTCGGGAATGGTTCCAGAGTCGATGTGATCGCCGTCGGCACGCTGCCTCTACATTTACCTACGGGGTTAGTTTTGAACCTTAATAATTGTTATTTAGTGCCAAGTTTGAGCATGAACATTGTATCTGGATCTCGTTTAATACGAGATGGCTACTCATTTAAGTCTGAGAATAATGGTTGTTTGATTTATATGAGAGATATGTTTTATGGTCATGCTCCGATGGTCAATGGTTTATTCTTAATGAATCTCGAGCGTAATATTACACATGTTCATAGTGTAGATGCCAAAAGATGTAAAGTTGATAACGATAGTCCCACATACTTGTGGCACTGCCGCCTTGGTCACATTGGTGTCAAGCGCATGAAGAAGCTCCATGCCGATGGACTTTTAGAGTCTCTTGATTATGAATCGTTTGACACGTGCGAACCATGCCTCATGGGCAAGATGACCAAGACTCCGTTCTCCGGAACAATGGAGCGAGCAACCAACTTATTGGAAATCATACATACCGATGTGTGCGGTCCAATGAGCGTTGAGGCTCGCGGAGGATATCGTTATGTTCTCACTCTTACTGATGACTTAAGTAGATATGGGTATGTCTACTTAATGAAACACAAGTCTGAGACCTTTGAAAAGTTCAAGGAATTTCAGAATGAGGTGGAGAATCAACGTGACCGAAAGATAAAGTGCCTACGATCAGATCGTGGAGGAGAATATTTAAGTCACGAATTTGGCACACACTTAAGGAAATGTGGAATCGTTTCACAACTCACGCCGCCTGGAACACCTCAGCGAAACGGTGTGTCCGAACGTCGTAATCGCACTCTATTGGATATGGTGCGGTCTATGATGTCTCTTACTGATTTACCGCTATCATTTTGGGGATACGCTCTAGAGACTGCTACATTCACTTTAAATAGGGCACCGTCTAAATCCGTTGAGACGACACCGTATGAATTATGGTTTGGGAAGAAACCTAAGCTGTCGTTTCTAAAAGTTTGGGGATGCGATGCTTATGTCAAGAAACTTCAACCTGAAAAGCTCGAACCCAAGTCGGAAAAATGCATCTTCATAGGATACCCTAAGGAAACTGTTGGGTATACCTTCTACTTAAGATCCGAGGGCAAAATCTTTGTTGCCAAGAACGGATGCTTTCTGGAAAAAGAGTTTCTCTCGAAAGAAGTAAGTGGGAGGAAAGTAGAACTCGATGAAGTACTACCTCTCGAACGGGAAAGTGGTGCAGCTCAGGAAAATGTTCCTGTGATGCCCACACCAACTGAAGAGGAAACCAATGATGATGATCAAGGTACTTCGGATCAAGTTGCTACTGAACTTCGTAGGTCCACAAGGACACGTTCCGCACCAGAGTGGTACGGCAACCCCGTCCTGGAAATCATGTTGTTAGACAACGGTGAACCTTCGAACTATGAAGAAGCGATGGCGGGCCCAGATTCCAACAAATGGCTTGAAGCCATGAAATCCGAGATAGAATCCATGTATGAAAACAAAGTATGGACTTTGACAGACTTTCCCGATGATCGGCGAGCGATAGAAAACAAATGGATCTTTAAGAAGAAGACAGACGCGGATGGTAATGTCACCATCTATAAAGCTCGACTTGTCGCTAAGGGTTATCGACAGGTTCAAGGGATTGACTACGACGAGACATTCTCTCCCGTAGCGAAGCTAAAGTCCGTCCGAATCATGTTAGCAATTGCTGCATGCTATGATTATGAGATATGGCAGATGGACGTCAAAACAGCATTCCTTAACGGGCATCTTAAGGAAGAACTGTATATGATGCAGCCGGAAGGTTTTGTCGATCCTAAGAACGCTAACAAAGTATGCAAGCTCCAGCGATCCATTTATGGGCTAGTGCAAGCATCTCGGAGTTGGAATATTCGCTTTGATGAGATGATCAAAGCGTTTGGGTTTATGCAGACTTATGGAGAAGCCTGCGTTTACAAGAAAGTGAGTGGGAGCTCTGTAGCATTTCTCATATTATATGTAGATGACATACTCTTGATGGGAAATAATATAGAATTTCTGGACAGCATTAAGGCCTACTTGAATAAGTGTTTTTCAATGAAGGACCTTGGAGAAGCTGCTTACATATTAGGCATCAAGATCTATAGAGATAGATCGAGACGCCTCATAGGTCTTTCACAAAGCACATACCTTGATAAGATATTGAAGAGGTTCAAAATGGATCAGTCCAAGAAGGGGTTCTTGCCTATGTTACAAGGTGTGAGATTGAGCTCGGCTCAGTCACCGACCACGGCAAAAGATAAAGAAGAGATGAGTGTCATCCCCTATGCTTCAGCCATAGGATCTATTATGTATGCCATGCTGTGTACCAGACCTGATGTAAACCTTGCCGTGAGTTTGGTAGCTAGATACCAAAGTAATCCCGGCAAGGAACACTGGACAGCAGTCAAGAATATCCTGAAGTACCTGAAAAGGACAAAGGACATGTTTCTCGTTTATGGAGGAGACGAAGAGCTTGTCGTAAAGGGTTACGTCGACGCTAGCTTCGACTCAGATCCGGATGACTCTAAGTCACAAACTGGATACGTGTATATGTTGAATGGTGGAGCAGTAAGCTGGTGCAGCTGCAAGCAGAGCGTCGTGGCGGGATCTACGTGTGAAGCGGAGTACATGGCAGCCTCGGAGGCAGCGCATGAAGCGATTTGGGTGAAGGAGTTCATCACCGACCTAGGAGTCATACCCAATGCGTCGGGGCCAATCAAACTCTTCTGTGACAACACTGGAGCTATTGCCCTTGCCAAGGAGCCCAGGTTTCACAAGAAGACCAGGCACATCAAGCGTCGTTTCAACTCCATCCGTGAAAATGTTCAAGATGGAGACATAGAAATTTGCAAAGTACATACGGATCTGAATGTCGCAGATCCGTTGACTAAACCTCTCTCGCGAGCTAAACATGATCAACACCAGAACTCTATGGGTGTTCGATTCATCACAATGTAACTAGATTGGTGACTCTAGTGCAAGTGGGAGACTGTTGGAAATATGCCCTAGAGGCAATAATAAAAGTATTATTATATTTCATTGTTCATGATAATTGTCTTTTATTCATGCTATAATTGTATTATCCGGAAATCGTAATACACGTGTGAATACATAGACCTCAATATGTCCCTAGTGAGCCTCTAGTTGACTAGCTCGTTGTGATCAACAGATAGTCATGATTTCCTGGCTATGGACATTGGATGTCGTTGATAACGGGATCACATCATTAGGAGAATGATGTGATGGACAAGACCCAATCCTAAGCATAGCACAAAGGTCGTTTAGTTCGTTTGCTAGAGCTTTGCCAATGTCAAGTATCT
Source organism: Triticum aestivum (assembly GCF_018294505.1). NCBI lineage: Eukaryota > Viridiplantae > Streptophyta > Magnoliopsida > Poales > Poaceae > Triticum > Triticum aestivum. The sequence goes on from NC_057810.1 coordinate 685,732,936, forward strand.
CTTCCTTAGACCATGAGATCGTGTAACTCCCGGATACCGTAGGAGTGCCTTGGGTGTATCAAACGTCACAACGTAACTGGGTGACTATAAAGATGCATTACAAGTATCTCCGAAAGTAGCTGTTGGGTTGACACGGATCGAGACTGGGATTTGTCACTCCGTATGACGGAGAGGTATCTCTGGGCCCACTCGGTAATGCATCATCATAATGAGCTCAAGGTGACCAAAGTGTTGGCCACGAGATCATGCATTACGGTACGAGTAAAGTGACTTGCCGGTAACGAGACTGAACAAGGTATTGGGATACCGACGATCGAGTCTCGGGCAAGTAAAGTACCGATTGACAAAGGGAATTGTATACAGGGTTTGATCGAATCCTCGACATCGTGGTTCATCCGATGACAACATCGAGAAGCATGTGGGAGCCAACATGGGTATCCAGATCCCGCTGTTGGTTATTGACCGGAGAACGTCTCGGTCATGTCTACATGTCTCCCGAACCCGTAGGGTCTACACACTTAAGGTTCGATGACACTAGGGTTATAAAGGAAGTTTGTATGTGGTTACCGAATGTTGTTCGGAGTCCCGGATGAGATCCCGGACGTCACGAGGAGTTCCGGAATGGTCCGGAGGTAAAGATTTATATATGGGAAGTCCTATTTTGGCCACCGGAAAATGTTCGGGATTTTTCGGTATTGTACCGGGAAGGTTCTAGAAGGTTCCGGAGTGGGGCCCACCTGCATGGGGGGACCCACATGAACGTGAGTATTGGTGGAAAGGCCCCACACCCCTGGTCAAGGCGCACCAAGATCCCCCCTTAGAAGGAATAAGATCATATCCCGAAGGGATAAGATCAAGATCCCTAAAAAGGGGGGATAACAATCGGTGGGGAAGGAAATGATGGGATTTCTTTCCTCCCACCTTGGCCAATGCCCCAATGGACTTGGAGGGAAAGAAACTAGCCCCTCCACCCCTATATATAGTGGGGAGGCGCATGGGAGCTTAACACAAGCCAAGGCGCAACCCCTCCCCTCCCCAACACCTCTCCTCCTCCGTATATGCTTGGCGAAGCCCTGTCGGAGTACTGCTGCACCAACTACACCACGCCGTCGTGCTGCCGTTGGAGCAATCTTCCTCAACCTCTACTTTCCCCTTGCTGGATCAAGAAGGAGGAGACGTCTCCCGTCCCGTACGTGTGTTGAACGCGGAGGTGCTGTCCGTTCAGCACTTGGACATCGGTGATCCGAATCACGTTCGAGTACGACTCCATCATCACCATCCCCTTGGCTAGCTTCCGCTCGTGATCTACAAGTGGTATGTAGATGTAAACTCTCTCCCTTGACTCGTTGCTTAGATGAACTCATAGATGGATCTTGGTGAAACCGTAGGAAAAATTTTAATTTTCTGCAACGTTCCCCAACAGAGATTTCTGTAGTGATTTCTCTCCAAAATAGATGTAATTTTTTGTTTACTAGTTTTATTATCATCAAATAACTATCATCCTTTTCATTTACCATGCAAATAAGTGCGATTGCAGCCAAACCCGTCTTGCTTAAGCAGGATTGCGCCGAGATGATCACTTGATTTGGAAAATTTTATGGGAGAAAGTCAATGCTTACTAGAGTGTGCAGAGACACGTGACTCAGCTTCAAGCTACTGCGTGGGTTACCGGTTCATAAGGTGCACCGGGAGCTAAATGAAATT